>NC_066589.1:8212500-8235000 GCF_905475345.1 Vespula vulgaris
ACGTTCCATTCACACACCCACGCACACATACGCACCCGGTCTCCTCTCTTCTCTCAATAGAGAGAAAGATAGAAAGAGAGATAGAAAGAGAGAGAGACACGCTTCTTTCGCGATCCAAGACGCGTGCACTTGTCTCGATCTCGTCCTAGGTACATATATATATATATGTATGTCTGTATGTATGTATATACGTCCTATATACTAAGCTCTCTGGCTGGGTTGCTTCTTCGATGCTCTTTTGCTGATGGGGGCAAACTCTATAGAAACCGAGACACGAGTTGCCCGTATATTCAACGTAACTATAATACCAAGAAGATGACGAAGGAAAAAAAAGAAAGAAAAAAAAAAGAAAAGAAAAATTGCGATCATCCCTTAACGTCTTTCACCATTTTTTTTTTCTATTCTTTTCTTTCGATATTTTTTTTATCGATATGATGAACAAAAAGTGGAAAAAAGAAGTTTTAAAGGACTTTCATATTTGTCTAAAGAAATAGAAAGAGAGAGGGAGAGAGAGAGAGAGAGAGAGAGAGAGAGCTCGACACTTCCACCATATATATATATATCATATATATATATATATTTACGTGCTACGCCTTCGACTATATATATTTGGCAATATATCCGCGAATAAATTAATCGTAGAAAAGATGATCCTTTATACAAACATAATATACAATATACATATATTTAATATATGAAATTTTTTTCGAGCCGATACGCACACATCTATGCGCAAGAGTTCGTCCCCTAAACGTTTTACATTTTCGTAGTGTATACAAGTTAGCTCTCTCCCTAAGTCGTAAGTGGTATGTCGCTCGTATTCTAATCCCTCTCGCCTACCTCTCTCTCTCTCTCTCTCTCTTTTTCTCTCTCTTTCTCTTTCTCTCCCACGCAGGCATACTCACACATACGTAAATGTCAAGACACGCATGCACACAGATACGCGATTATAAGCAAACACGTCCCTCTCATCGTACACCGTTTCTATGTATGTATGTATACGTTCTCGCACGTGAAAGAATAATAAATAAAACACTCGCGGCGTGATCAGACGTTACGATAATAGTTGTAATAATAATTAATAATAATAATAATAATAATAATATAATAATAATAATATAATAATAATATAATAATAATAATAATAATAATAGTAATAGTAATAGTAATTTAGTTCGTCGGTGTAAAAACGTTCGAATTCCGGACTTAAATGCAACTCTTGTACTTAATGCAATGCGCATATATCGCACCACCCTCCTCACCACCCCGAAGGTGCGAGTCCAGTATAGATTTACAGGATTAAAAAATCGGAGGGCGATCGGTCGGTTCAGAGTTCCGGGGTTACTGGATCGAGTAGCCTTTTCTCCGGATCCCTGGAATAGCCGATGTCGTTGGCTATCGCATGATGCCTGCTCGAGGTGTTGCTCCCTGTTAATACACCGGGCTCACATCGGCAGCCTTGCGAGGCGTGCCGCGCGTAACATGTCTCGCAAACGGCTACGCAACCCTTAAGTGGCCAATAGCAAAGTAAACAAGGCATCGCTAGGGTCAAAGCACTGAGACAGGCCCATCTCGATAGGGTCCTGTTGCCGCTGCAAGAACATGGCTGATCGGCACAACTCTCGCCATTGTCGACGTCCATCGAGGATGGTCCGGTGGCACCGCTACCGGGTCCACCGCCTCCGCCATTGCCATCGACGCAATGATAAAACAGTCCTTTCACGCAGCACAGACATGAGGCATAATCGAGGACAGTCTCGGCCGAGCAAAAGCAGGAATCGTTGCAGAGCCATCTGCTAGGTAACGGGGGTGGTTCCCGACAAGACTCGCAACGACACCTCCCGCAATATTCGCAGATGATCGAGAGACCGGGTTCGTAGGTCCTCGAGCCAAGAGCGTTCGCTGGTTCCTTAGTGAAGGAGACCGGTTGTTTCGTCACGGCCCTCCTGTCGCCTCCTTCCCTCAATATCCTAACCGTAGCAGGAGCCGTGTTAATCGTCGAAGCCGTACCCGACAGGATAATACCCGATGGATGATTATTGCTCGCGTCTACCAAACCACGACGCCTAGAGCCGCTGGTATTATTGACGACGGCTCGATGAAGGCTCGGTATGCCACTGTCCGTGGCATGCTTACCTCGCGACCTTGCCCTCTCTTTTTTCGGACAATCGTTGCCCGAACGTTTGCCGTCGATGGTGTCGACTAGGACGATACCGTCGAGACGACGTTCAACGACATTGGATTGTTGCTTGAACGGTGTCTCAACGTATTCGTTGATGATCCTCTCACCATCCGGCCTCGGTGTAGCCAAGCTAACTTCGCCAAGCGGACTCCTTGGTGGAGTGGGGACGTCCATCGAGGTAGGCGTTAGGAGATTCCTCGGGGAAACAGCAGTTTGCAAGGTGGCGGGAGGCGGTGACGATTCGAAGCTCTGAGCTGGCGGAGTCCGCACGTTGCTCGTCGGTCTACTCCTGAAGGAGGAACTCAAGGAGGAAAGGGGTGCCAACGGTGCCGTCATTGGTATCCTCAGGGCCGTCGTCGTCGTCGACGTCGGAGACGCCGTCGTCGTCGTCGTCGTTGCTGCTGCTGCTGCTGTCGTTGTTGCTGTTGTTGTCGTTCCTGTATTCGTCGTCCCTGTATTCGACGGGGACGTTCTTGGAGGTGGGAACGGTCGATTGTGGTCGTGGACGCGTACATGCTCGCCGTCGACGACGCCATTGACGACGGCAGCCCGCGAGAGCCCCGGTATCGCATTCTTCTGCGACATCTGCCGACCTCTCAGTTCAAAACAGTCCCCTTGCTGATGTCTCTGATGACGAGGACGGCACTCCTCCTTCTTCGTCGCCTCCAACTCCTCCTCGTTCTCCCTACGATCCTCCAGCTGGTGCTGGTAGTTTTGTCGTTGCTGCTGCTGCTGCTGCTGTTGTAATTGTAACTGTAACTGTAGCTGTTGATGTTGCTGACGAACTCCGTTTCCTCCTCGGAGTACACTCGGTAGGACTGATTCTTCTCCTCCCCCGCTCGCCAGTGATGCACTCGACGAAGACAACGTCGCCTGCCCGCTAGCCCATCGTTGAACACCGTTCGTCGGTGTTGCTGTCCTTCTACTACCTGGAAGAATCGGCGTAGTACACTGCTGCTGCTGCTGCTGCTGTTGCTGTTGCTGCTGATGCTGTTGCTGTTGCTGCTGTTGGAGTGTTGTTGTCGTGATACGCACAGCCCAGCCCGCGCGAGGTGGTGGCACTCTCGACGGGGGCGTTCCATTAGCAAGGATGGTACTCGGTAATACTCCGCGTCCGCTTCCCCTCGCCCTCGCGACACGCGCTTCATCCCCACCTAAAATCAAACAAGCAAACATACCACATCAGTATCATCCTTCGACGATCAAAACCTTATTTCGAAGGGGTTGCTGAGGAGAGAGACTTTGGAGACTTTAACGCGCCGACAAGCGAGATGCCATTTTACTAGGGTAAAAGAGAGATTCGCCACGGTGTGCACCGATCTACCTACGTTATGAGAACGAGAAAGAGAAAGAGAGAGGAAGAGAAAGAAAAGGAGAGAGAGAGAGAGAGAGACTCAAGTGGGCGTAGTAGTGGTACGAGTGGGTGCTCGTAGTTCGCGCGATGCGACCGTTGATTCAGTGATCTTCGGCCCACTCAGTTGCGCCCACAGCCCACAGAAAGAATCGACCGTTTTCTTTCGACCAAAACGATCCACGTACGGGTCCACGCATTCGTTCGATCGAAGCCACCTTCGTGCTCCAAGTTTCACGATTTCTCTCTCCCTCTCTCTCTCTCTCTCTCTCTCTCTATCTATCTATCTACCGATAATTTTCACGCGTTGCGTATACATTCGTGTGTACGTGTACGTGTACGTGTGTGTAAAGTTTGTGTATACATTAATGAATATGTTCCTTAAACTGGCCACGATTTTTCATCTTCGTTTATTCACAAAATTCGTGCCACGAGAGTTGTACGTTCGATAAAAATTCTCAAAGGATTTGAGTAGGTACGAACGGTGATATATACAGCGAAATTCTTACGGAGAAACCGCGAAGAACGTCCCTATTAAATTTCTTTTATAATCGACCCGACGTTCCACGGCCCACTCGAGGCGCCCACAGATTTCTAAGAAACGTTTCAACGTTTCATATGTAATATACTCTCGCGACGCTTCTCAACGGGAAGAGAGACAAAAAGAGAAAGACAGACGGACAGAGAGAAAGAGAGAGAGAGAGAAATATATATATATATATATATATATATATATATATATATATATAAAGAGCGAATATGGTGTATGTCTCCTCGGTTAATCCATCAGGATCGTATCACCTCGTATAACCACACGCACACACAAGCACACACTAAGCAATCTCTTATAAATCACAATTTACGGAATCGTCCGAAGAGACACGATCAATCCTCCTACGTATATAAACTTCCGCTTTACCCCCGTTTACAAATTTCAACGTAATATATCCTAATCTAAAAAATAATTGTATGTTTGCACGAAGAGGAAAGAAGAAACAGAGAGAAAGAGAGAGGATTGATCTCGAACGTTTTCTCTCTCGCTTTAGAGAGAAAAAGAAAAATAAAGGAAGAGAGAGAGAGAGAGAGAATGAGAGAAGCACACACGTACACAGAAAGATACACGCGAACGCACACACGTGCCACATATTGCTGCCACGTACAAACGCGCACACATTCTCGAGTAAACAGGCAGTCCATTGAAGAGGGTGCCCTGTCTCATCCTCTTACACTTAGGGTAGAATACGCGAGCTATCGTCGACGGACTGCCATAGGTCAGTCAAAAGTCCTATAGTCGTCCGTAAAGTTGAGATAACGTCGACGATTTCCGGCTTACATTCTGCTCTCTATCATCACTGTACTTTCTCTCTCTCTTTCTCTCTTTCTGTCTTTCTCAAGCACGCACACTCTCTTTCTCTCTGTCTTTCTCAAGCATACACATACACTCTTTCTATCTCTCTCTTTCTGTTGCTTTACATTAAACACGATAGAACGTAGAATAAAAACGGGAAGGAGTAAATGAGAAGGTACAGTAGAGAGAAAGAGAGAGAGAGTAAAAAGGTGATGAGGAGGGAAAATGGAAGACAACTTTCCAGGTACGAATGAGATAAGCTACGGATTTTAGTAGTGAATCGATCGTGAATCATTTAAAATGAAAATTAACAGAAGAAACAAACACCGACGAGAAGGTCTTGTCTTCTTCGTCATTATCGTCGTCTTCGTCGTCTTCGTCGTCACATCATTGTTCGGTAAAAGTGCCGATTCGCGAGCTACGTACGTTCTGTCGCTTGCTTAATATCCGCATTGCGATCGACGATATCTCAGACGGTATTCTTACGTGATCCGGATGCTACGCGGACGCACGACTGATTGCGGCATCGGAAGCACGTTTCTTCGTATTTCGAATTCCACGCCTACGTTTGTCTCTAATGAACAATCACGTACATCATGTATGTATATGAACAAATTTGCAAATTAATGGACATGGTGTACTCTAACTAAGTCGTTATAAAATTGACTCTACTATGGATCATAATGATTTATTGATATATATATATATGTATGTATATCATTCATAACAATTATATACAGACACTAATATTATTTCGATAGAATGTATGTGTATATATATATATATATATATATGAGCGTTTACACGATTATGAAATCGACGCGATTTAGATATGTGATGTTTTATTTAGAGATAATTAGAGAACAACATATAAATGTTAGATAAATATTGTATAAAACTTTTTCGTACTTATCAATTTATACGACACTTTCATAATCATCGCAATATATAGATATATACACGCAGACAGACATACACACACACGTATGTATGTTGTACAGTTAAATGCATATATATATATCTTTTTTTCTATTGAAAAACGAGAGAATAATATACGAGCGCCCAGAAGCATTTCCGGTATGCGACGGAAAGAGACAATAAAAACTAGTGGACGTATAACGGAAAAAGAAAGAAAGGAAGAAAGAAAGAAAGAAAGAAAGAAAGAAAGATAGATAGATATATAGATAGACAGATAGATAGATAAATGAACGGACGGACGAATAGATAGATAAATACATACAGATGGAAGGACATGGAGAAGTTAATTGGAACGAAAGAAAAATAATTTCATGTCGCGAAGCAGGAAGCGGAGTACGATAAGACCGGATGTCTCGTCTCGCGATATGCTCTTCCTCGATAGATTCAGTCTCGGATCGCTGATAAAGCCGAAACCGAAAGAGAGACACTATAAGAAAACGAGAAGACAAAACGAAAATGATGATGACGACAACGACGATGACGATGATTACAATAAAAATTACTAGTTATTGCTGTAGGAGTATTTAATCGAAATGGCAATCCTTTAAACGATCAAACTTGATGAACTTAACTGATAGATTTCTGATGATCTAGACTTCTTATACTTGCATGACGATAATCGCGATGACGATGATGAAAAAAGCAAGCACGACAGGAAGTATAACTGGTTAGCCGAGATGGGATCGATATAATCGATACTTTTCTCTCGTGAAAACGTTCATCGAGAGAAGTATGTAAGTACGTAGATCTATGTAAGAACGAACACACACACACACGCGTACACATACACACAAATATATATGAACGTAGAAATACAGAGAGGGATCGTTGGACGCGAGAACCTTGAAAATGAAACGTACGTTATACCGGGCGAACCTTTTACTTTCGATACTATCCTACGCGAGCGTAAATGGTACGTCAGAGAGAGAAGGAGATCTGTGTCTCTCTATCTCTCTCTTTGCGTATGCTGTGTGTATGTGTGTTCACACACACACACATATATATATACACGGCTAGAGATAGATACACGATACAAACGATAAATGACTTTAGTCGCGTTGAGGTAAATACATGATGGACAATGGAATGAAAATATACGATAGCGATAGAAAAATGTTAAATATAAACAGTGTAGTAAGTATATAGATAGATTATTTACAGGATATACAAAGAAAAACATTTTTTCTTTTCCTTTCCCTTTTCTTATTTCGTCGCATAAATTTTTCACAAAGCTCTCCACACATACACACACACACACGCGCGCACACACAAAGAAGAGATAATAAGATTTATTATATCTGCAAGAACTATTTGAGAAAGAAAGAAAGAAAGAAAGAAAGAAAGAAAGAAAAAAAAGAAGAAAAAGATAGAAAGGGAAAAAAAGAAAAACTTACTGAAGATTCATGGGACTAATGGAAAAGCAGAAAAGAGCGTGGAGCTCGGTGTCTCGTCGTAACAGCAGGAGAGCCGGAGCAGGGGCGAGGGGCAGGGTCCGAGCGTGTCGGGGGCGTGTCGGCAGCGATACAGCACGCACGCGCGCACAGAGATACCAACTTTCGACCGGCGATCGTTCCCGTCTTCGTCTTCGTGTTCGTCTTCGTGTTCGTCGTCGAGTTCTCCGTAGGAAACGAATCTAAAATCGTCATCCAATTCTCTAACTCGATGGCACTCGTCCGAAGGGAGAGAAGAACTTTAAGGAGAGTTGTACGCCTGCCGTTGTCGTTCCCTTTTAACCTTTTTCTTTTCTCCTTCTCGAGTCAAGACCGAACGAACGCGTGAACGCGAATGTGAATGTGAGTAAAAGAGAGAGAGAGAGAGAGAGAGAGAGAGAGAGAAAGAGAGATAGTAGTTCTCCCGCGTTGTTTACGAGCGAGCCGTCGCTCGGAGCGTATCGACGAGCAGCCACTCTTGTTGCGCTACTGCCTCCGCTCTTACGCCGCTACTACACGCCACGACGGCTCTACTTCCATAAGGTAACGTCCGACGCTAGCTAGAGTAGACCGACTACTACACACTGTTCGAGAGAGGCAGGCTTAGCTAGCTAGCTAGCTAGCTAGCTCGCGAACTTTCTTGCTTCGTTCGTTCGTTCGTTCGTTCGTTTGTTCGTTCGTTCGTTCGTTTGTTCGTTCGTTTGTTCGTTCGTTCGTTTGTTCGTTTTCCTTCCTCCCTTTTTCTTCTTCCACCTCTTTTTCTGCTTTCCTCGAATATCTACTCTGCCCTCTCATCCGCTTATTCTTTTCTTCTTTCCTCTTCCTTTATCCTTCCTTTTTGAAGCGAGCAGCATCGAGAAAGGGAGAGATGAGAACGGGAGGAAGAGAAAGAGATAAATAGAAATAACACGAGAATCCAACGATGAGACGATGAGACGACTAAGAAGACGATCAAGACGACGAAGACGGCGGCAGCGGCGACGGCGATGCTTGGCGGCGCGTCTCGAGAACGCGAAAAGCGCGACGGAGAATATAACGAAAGAATTATTCGGAAAGAGAGAAAGAGAAGGAGAAAGAGCGAGAAAGAGATAGAGATAGAAAGAGATAACGAAGAATAACGAAAACGATGACGTTCACCCTCGAATTATACGTATGAATATATATATATATATATGTACGTATTTTACTACTATGGCAGGACTATGTATATATACGTATATATATACTACTACTACTACTGCTACGATACACGACGCGAGAAAAAGAGAGAGAGACGCGCACGAGCGCTGTGCTGGCGAACGACTGACAATGGACTCCCGGTAAGCGGTTAGAAGCGACGAGAGAAGGGGGCGCGCCGTACGTAGAGTAGGGAGACGAGAGTGCCGATTGGACGGAAGTGCCCGAACGACGGAGACGGAAGAACCGAGCGAGAGAAAGAGACGGAGGAAAGTAGGACGAGGCGGACGAGAGGGAGAGAGGGGAAGCAGGAAGAGAAGAAGGTGGGAAGGAAGCCATGAATGGCGACCGACGGACGAGGGGAGAGAGAGGAGCGTAAACGAGCGAGCGAGCGCACGAGCGAGTGAGAGAGAGAGAGAGAGAGAGAGAGAGAGAGAGAGGGAAAAGAGAGTGGGCAGCGGCCCGGTCGTTCGTGACGGTACGACGTTGCCATCTGGCGATATTGTGGCGAACTACCGAAACGCAACACGAAGCTTTTCATGAATGAGCGGAAGCTATCATTGAAGCTTTGCATTGAATGAAAACATTACCTCTCCGCCTGTCGTCCTCGTCGACGAGCGTAACGACGTCGACGGCGACGCGCTTGTTTCTCGACGATCGATTCGATCGCTAAAGAGACAGCAAATATCTATATGTATTTTATATATGTACGTGTGTATATATAATATGTATATATATATATATTCACACATATATATCCACATATATACATACATATACAAAGATAGAAAAAGATAGAAATAAATGGAGGGGAAGAGAGAGAGAGAGAGAAGAGCTCGAGGCGTTGTCTCGTTCAACGCATAGAGAAGGAGGAATGAGACGAAGCGAGATAGGAACAAACGTATCGTGTTCCATGGCGCATCGATCGAGTCCTTTTGACGTCGTTCATGGCGTTTTACGGTGGGCGCGTTACATCCATCGGCCGGCCGATGGTGTGCCCAACGGCATTCTCTCTTTCTCTCTCTCTCTCTCTTCCTTTCTTTCTCTTTCTCTCTTCGAGAGACCGACGTTTTCAGGACCGTGTCACGCGGTAAGGATCCCCTGGAAGGTCGACCAGCCGTCCGCGCGCCGTCCATTCGCGTAACGCGTACGCCGAGTCATCCTACTCGGACTCGCTCCGATCGTAACCTCGAAGAATGGCTTTGACGTCGTATACGTGTGTATGCGTGTTTACTTGTGTGTATACGTGTATGTGCCTGTATTTGTGTATACGCTGAAAGAGAGAGAAAGAGAGACTCGCGGAGTGGCAGATGTTTCCTGTCATCGACGTCGATCGTCGTCGTCGTCGTCGTCGTCGTCGTCGTCAAGTATCGACTAACGCGATTATATTTTTTCTCTTGGCATATTTATTATCTAGATCCATTCATTCGATGGTATTGAACGACATTTTAAAGATAAGATTTTAGAATGCGAGAGGGAGAAAAAGAAAGAGAGAAAAGGGACACGAGGAATCGCGAAGGTTTGGTAGTCGGGTTTTAGTCAAAGCAAGTACATCAAACTTCGACTCGACTCGTCCAATCCCTCTTGTTTCTTCTGGAGAACAATAATCCTACATTATAATCCCGTTTCGTCTTCTCTTTTCTATTCGAACGCGACTGTAAGCTAAGCTTCTTCTTCGTGCTGGCATAGACGAATCTAACGAAAGAACGAACGGACGAGTCGAACGAATCAACGAACGAACGAACGAGTCACGAGAGAGGGCGCAGTAGGGGGGAGAGAGAGAGAGAGATAGATGGGAGGGGAAAAGAGAAAGAAAGAGAAAATGAGAGACCGTCTTGTTCTGCCGCGCTACTCGATTCTATATTTATCCCTCTCATTAATTCTATCCTCGTCGTGCACCGTTCATTCATTGGTGCGACCGTCTCTTTCTTTACCTTACCCAGCCTTACCACCCGCCGTCTCCCGTCTCTCTTCTGCGTACGCACGTTCATTCATTTCGTCTTTGTCTCACCGCCGTGACTGGATTCGACTCTCTCTCTCTCTCTCTCTCTCTCTCTTTCTTTCTCTTTCCTTCTCTATCGCGACTGGCCACGTTAGTCTCTCTGTTTCTCTCTCTCTCTATTTCTCCTTCCATCTACTACCGTACCCACACTGCAGTCTCGCAGTAACGTAACTAAACAACTCCGGACCCCTAATCTTTTCTTTTATCATACCTCGATGAAATTGTCTTCTTTCGTTGAATTTTTTCCCCTCCTCCTGTTCTTTCCTTTCTTTTTCTTTTAATGTTGCTCTTTAAAAAATAGAAAACGTCATCCGAGTCAATTAAATTATTTTTTATCCGAACGACCTCTACGATACCTCTCGAGGAGTTATCGATTCTCTCGATTTGGTAAAATTAACGACAACTGAATATAATGATTAAAGGCGGTAAGAAAGATCAGATGAAAGTTCGTAAAAAAAAAGAAAAAGAAAATAAATGAATATAAAAAGAAATATACGAAACAAAATGAAATAAAAAAGATTGTACGTTGGTTTTATTCGAGAACCATGATCGATTGTTACGTTACTGACAAGAGGAGACGCTAGCGTGTCAAGAGAGAAAAGCGAAGGGGTTGGTTGTTGGAGCGAGCAACGAAGCGAACGTTGACGAAGGTCCGAGAAGAATCTCCTTTATCGAGAAATTATATTAGAAATTCGAACGATTATTATATTATTTCATTAATATATCGAAAGAAGAAATTATCAAGTATATTTTTTCTTCTTTCTTTTTTTTTTTTCTTTTCCTTCCCTTTCCATCGATCATTCTCTCGATTAGATAGAAAATTTTTTTTCTTCGTTTAGCTAACGTTTGCGAATAATATAAACTAGACGACGAACGAACGAACGAACGAACGAACGAACGTAAGTACGATCGATATACATACACGTACGTATATATATACTAAATGTGCAGCGTGCATTCTAATCGGTGACGTTTCCTCTCCGAATATGCAACGACGTATGCATATACATATATAATATATATATGTATATATATATTCTTACTTGCACACAGGAAGCTCCGACCAGATTAAATGCGCAGGAAGTATGGAGAGCGCGTATTTAGTAGCGCATAAACGGCTTCATTTTTCGAATTATCGTTACCATGCGCTCTCCTACGAATATAGAAAGCCGCCCATTTCCGACAGTCCCCCTTCTAAACGCGACCAGATCTCTGATTAATTATTTTCCGGAACTCGTTGCAATGCTCTTTCCGTCGGATATGCATATACATATATATATATATATGTATGTATATAATAACATAAATACAATATATCTATGCATGATGTATTACGTATACGTGTATATACAATTCCTTCAAAATCAACACGTTGCATATTAACACCATCTGAATACGTAATACGTTTGATTACGTCAACCAATTTCCAATTATTATTCTCACATAATACGTTCCTTTTATCTTTGAATAATCTTTCAAAGTTAGCGATCTTAACATCGATCTTTAATAAACGTATATACGTTCATAAAACGTGTTAGTATGTTTATATATAAGAAAATTTTTTTGCTCGAAACGAAAGAAAAATGATTGATCTTCGTCAAGGATTCGTTTGTAAGGACCAAGTCGAGATTTTAAATGGACCATAATTTCAAAATTCAAATTTCGCGGTTAGAAAATTCGAAAATGATCGATACAAAAATGGACGAATCTAGGCGCGTTATTTAAATATGAAGCTAATACGACGGTGACGATGTTGACGATGTTGACGATGTTGACGATGTTGACGACGTCGTCGACGATGACGACGACGACGACGGTCGTTCCAGGTAATATTCCACTTGCCAAGAACCCCGACGCTCACTCGACGGAGTGCCCTGCGGTGTACGACTCGTCGCAAAAACGTCGTCCCTTCTCTCTTTCACGAGTTTTGAGTGCGAGCCAATCGGCTGACACTGGTTAGAAGAGGAGAAATAAATTATTATATCAGAAAAAGAAACGGGGAGAAAAGGAAGGAAAGAAAAAGAAAAGGAAAAAAGAAATATATTCGTGTGTGTGTGTGTGTGTGTGTGCGCGAAGACGATCGTAGAAAAAAGTAAAAAATATTATTTTTAGACTATTTAAAAAAAAAAAAAAAGATAGAAAACAATCAAAAGAATTTTCTCCCGTTTCTTCTAAAACACGGAAAGACGAAGAGAGGAAAGGAGAAAGGAAAAGAGGAAAAGCAACAGAAAGAAGAAAGAAAAAATATATCAAGATGATCGAACGTGGGAAAGAAAAAATATTACTTTATGATTTTATTTGGAAAAAGACAAGAAAGGAATAGGGAATTACAAAAAGAATTTTCTCCTGTTTTCCTAACGATCGGAAGATCATATGTACGTATACCACGCGAAAGGACGAAGGAGAAGGAATAAAGAAAAAAAATAGAAAAAAAAACAAAATATATAAAGATGATCGTAGGAGGAAAAAAAATATTATTTTATTTAGAAAAAAAAGAAAGAAAAAAGAAACGGAAGACGAAAGAACAAAATTAAAAAAAGAATTTTCTCTCGTTTTCCGGAAGTTCTCAAGACATAATATACAGAAAAGGACGTGGCTAAAGAATCATTCCGACAAGCACGCCGTCGTCGTCGTCGTCGTCGTCGTCGTCGTCGTCGTCGTCGTCGTCGTCGTCGTCGTCGTTGTCGTCGTCGTCGTCGTAGTCGTCGTCGTTATCATCGTCGTCGTCTTGGACGACGACGACGTCGCGTTGAAGACGACGCAGTTACGAGAAACGAACTCGCGAACATCTGTCGCGAGAATAACCACGTGGGGTGGGGATTTGCTGTTAGAAAGATGCGAGCAAAAAATGCGAGGCATAGCCTGCGGAACGATCTTCCTCTTGAAAAGAAGAAGAAGAAGAAGAAGAGGAAGAAAATGTAGGGGAAGGAGGAGGAGAAGAAGAAGAAGAAGAAGAGGATGATGATGATTAAGATGAAGATGAACGAGATGACGAAGTCAAAGACGAGAGTGTACGAAGAGAGGAGGATGAAGGAAGACGAAGAAAAAATAGAAGAACCAGCGCGCTCTTCGTGCTACGTCGATAAATTGAGCGGAATAAAATTATTATCTCTTACACTTTCTCCATTTTTCTTCTACATGGGTGATATAGAGAAAACGATGAAGAAAATGTTCGTCGTTGTGAAGCCAGCACGTTGCTTTACGTATTACGATGGACACGTCCCTCGTAAACTCGCTTTTCGAAGAACCCTCTTTAACGCGTGTGTGAAATGAGAGGTGAAGAGGGTGCAGAGAGAAAGAGAGAGAGAGAGAGAGAGAGAGAGAGAGAGAGAGAGAGAGAGAGAGAGAGAGAGAGAGAGAGAGAGAGAGAGAGAGAGAGAGAGAGGAAGAGGGAGACTCTCGGCGAGAAACAGTAAAGAACAGGTACGAACGAAGGAGACACGAAACACCGGATATCCTCCAGACGACACCCACGCGGTGTGCGTGCGTGATCACGAGAGCATCTCCTCTAATTCTACCCTCGGACCCTCCGGTAAAACGATCGAGAGGCCCCAAAGAGAGAGCGAGAGAGAGTGAGAGAGAGAGAGAGAAAGAGAGAGATCGACCGAACGAACGAGCGAACGAGCAAACGATAGAGATAGATATAGAGATATAAATATATAGAACAAGGGATCGAACTTTTGCCGGTCTCTCTCTCTCCTCTCCTTTTTTTTACCTAACTTGAGAAAAATTCGATTTCGTCCTCGCGGAACACGTCGAAAGTTACGATCGATAAAATGCTTGAGAATTATATATATATATATATATATATATATATATATATATATAAATTCTTAGAGAGCGCTCGAGAAACCGTCCTGGAAGCGGATGCTGGTACTTATTCATTCATCGATTCTCGCACACGAGGCCTGCTCTCCCCTCTCCCCCCTCTCTCTCTCTTTGCAACGGTGCCCCTCTGCCGTTGCTCTTGCTGCTACTCCGACGACGGTGAGAGGAATGGCTGCCGCTCCTGCGATTTCATTTGCAAATTCTCTTTCTCTCTCACTCTTTCCCCCCTTCTCTCCCACCTCCACCTCCTCCTCCTCTTCTTCTTCTTCTTCTTCTGCTTCGCTTCCTTCTTCCCCTACTCGCTAACCTACCTCCCCCCCCCCCCCACCCCCTCGACCTCACCACCTTCTCCTCATCCTCCTTCTTCTCCCTCGAGACCGTAAACGTAGAGTAGGACAGTGCCAACGATCGGTTTGCTAATAGGACGAAGATGTTGCGTGTGTACGATACGGGCACCGGTTGTTCATTCATAAAATCGTACGCGGCCGCGTCGCTGAGGCTGGCCTTTTTAAAAATCCAGGCCATCCTCGAGGTCGCGCGAAAACGGGTTGCCGCGACCGCTCGAATCTCCTCCTCCTCCTCCTCCTCCTCCCCTCCTCCTCCTCCACCTCCCTCTCCTTCTCCCCATCTCCTCCTTCTTCTACTCCTCCTCTTCCTCCATCTCTTTTTTTCCTTTTTCTTCTTCTTTTTCTTTTTCTTCTTCCTTTTTTTGTCATCTTCGTCCGTCACGGAGAAAGATGCTCTCGGTAATTCGAGTTCGAAAGAAAGAAAGCAACAAAGAAGAAAAAAGAAAAGAAATATAGGAAAAGAACGAGAAAAGTAAAAAATATCCTCGACAATTTTTCTACTCGTTTCTCTTCGCGCTCAATTATTCAATGGGTCCGTCGTACTATTATAAAAAAAAAAAAAAAAAAAGGAGAAAAGAAAGAAAGGAAAAAGATAAAGAATAGTAATAGTTACGTTAAACAACATTGGTACAAAAAAGGATGGGAGTATTCGCCTTCTGTCGTAATGTAAAAAAAGGATAACTCACTATTCGTGAGTTTCGTTGAGTAAAAGAGAGCGAGAGAGAGAGAGAGAGAGAGAGAGAGAGAGAGAGAGAGAGAATGTGTGTGTGTGTGTGTGTGTGAGAGAGAGACTGTCAAGCAAGCAAACAAGCAAACACACACGTTCGGCTGGCACACGAGAGAAATGGAATGTGGACGCCATATGGCCGGAATCTTCGGCCAACCACCACCCACTCTCGCTTCTCTCTCTCTCTCTCTCTCTTTCTCTCTCTCTCTCTCTCTTTCTTGAGCTGCTCCTTCGAGAGGCAACAGCACGTTCACCGAAGCGCATTTATACGTCTCCGGGCCACCTTTTTGCCAAGTATGTTTGATCGGGGACTACTACTCTGAAGTAATTCACCTTTGAATATAAAAAAACGAGCAGGATCTTACGAAATCGGGTCTCTCTCTCTCTCTCTCTCTCTTTTCTCTATCCTTATATACGTCCAATTATATCTACACACACACACACACACATATACATAGGTTGATCTTCATCCTAATTTCAAGTCACCGACATTAAATCGATTCGACGTGAGGAACGAGCTTCGTCTTGATAATATTTGTCACAGAACATAACAGAAAAATTATTATGGGATATGTACATAAAAAGAAAAAAAAGAAAAGAAATGTTGGCGAAGAGAAACAAAGAGTAAAAAAACTACTAACTAATTTCTAATCGGTCACGTGAGAAAGTATTAAAAAAATTGTTCAACAACGTATTCTTGGATTCTTTCATTCTTTCTTTCTTTTTCTTTTTTTTTTCTCTTCTCGTCCTTCGCATCGTTTATCGAGACGGTCTTGCACTGTGCTCGCGAGCGCACGCGTATTCTGAATAAAACTTCAGTCAGGCGAACGTACAAACGAACCAACGAACGAAGGAAGGAACGAACGAACGAACGAACGAACGAGAGAACGAGAAGGGTCAACGTTCGACCACCAAACGGCCTGCGCCTCCCACCTTTCGCTGGGTGAGGCGAAAAAAAAGGAAAAAAAATAAAAGGAAAAGGAAAAAGATAAAGAAAAAGAAAGGAGAATACGTCAGGATTACGAGCTATTTACGATCTCTCGAATTTCGACGTCGTCAAAGGACCTACGAACCCCTACGAGCCCTACGTCCAATTGGACGACGCCTCCTTGAAATTCCGATCGAAAAAAATGAACGATCCCTTAACGTGTCCTTTTAATATAATAAAATCAACGAACGACTTTAACGATAAATTTTATGTGTGTGTGTGTGTGTGTGTATCTATGTAGCATATTTTACGAATTCGTCCAGCGAGAATGAACGAGAATAAAAAATGAAAAAATAAAAAAGAAAAATGTATCGGTACATCTACAGATTGCTATAATTAGAAATATATTTATTAACGCTACCTTCGATTTTTATTTTTCAATCTATATCGGGAACTTGGACGAATTTAAAAAGTTATTTTAAAACCAGCAGAGAGATTCATTCAGACGAAGACAAAAGTCAAGAGTACGAGAGGATTTATCGATAGGTTCAGAGTTTTCGACGAATAGAAATAAACGACCGGTTATTTATTTGTTATTTTCCATTCTACGTAACAAAACTGATCGAATTTGAAAAATGATTTTAACGGGATGATGTCGGGACGTTCGCTCGTCCATCGATGGAAGAAAAAAATCGATAAAACGAAGATGTATCGATACGTGTAAAATTTTGTACAAACAGAAATATATAAACTCGTCGTAATTTTCCATTTTACATCACGAACTTGAACAAATTGAAAAAATGATTTCAATGCGTATCGATGAAAAAAAAGCAAAAAAAAACAAAGAAAGAGAGAGAGAGAGAGAAAGATCAATAGCACAAGGATGTGTCGATAAATCTACTGCTACGACGACAACTATAAAGTGATAGAACCGATAACTCATTTATTATTATTCATTTCATTACGAGCATGGACGAAATTTAAAAGCAGATCTTAAAACGTCGCGAGAGATATTTCTCTATGAAGGAAAAAAAAAATCGATGGAATCGAAGACGTATCGATTTAATTCGAGTCTTAATTTGCGACAGCTACAAAAGATACATAACTTCTCCTGTTTATTTATTTTTTTTCCATTCTATATTAAGAACTTGGACGAATTTAAAAAAACTGATTTTAGCGCGGCCGAAAGAAACTCGTCGACGAACGGACGAACGAATCGATTCGTTTACTTTAACGACAAATAGAGATATATTACTCGTCATTTATATTTTATTTTTCATTCTACATAACGAACTTAAAAACGAATTTGAAAATAAAAAAAAATGATTTTATCGCCTAGCAGAGAGAAAGAGAGAGAGAGAGAGAGAGAGAGAGACATATATCGACGATTGGGGGTGGAGTGGGGGGAGTGATAGAAAAATCGATAGAACGAAGACGTATCGATACGTCTACTTTAACGACAACCAGAAATATACATAATTTACAACTTATTTATTTTTTATTCGTTCGCATTACGAACTTGGACGAATTTAAAGTGATTTTAGTGCCGAGAGAAGAAACTCACGTTTTACGCTTCCTCTTAGAGATAGTTCTCTCTCTCTCTCTCTTTCTCTCGAATCTTATCGACTAGAAGAGCGAGCGAGAGAAACACAGAGAGAGAGAGAGAGAGAGAGAGAGAGAGTCGACCGGATGTATCGCGAGAACACATAAGGATGATTGTAGATTGCGCTGGCAGCTCGTGCAAAAGCAACAGAAGGTACAACCGGAGTCACTGACAGTGAGAAAGAGAGACAGAATCAAAAGAGAGAGAGAGAGAGAGAGAGAAGAGAAGAGAGTCAACGAGCAGTTGAGTGAGTGAGTGAGAGAGAGAGAGAGAGAGAAAGAGAGAGAGATGGTGAAGAGGCAAGGGAAAAGAACGATGAAGGAACGAGAGATAACGGGGTTGGCAAACACGGAGATAGCGTGCTGCGGTATTCTTGCGTTATTCAAGAGAAACACGGCTGTGTACCGAAATTCGAGTACGACTCTTCGATCTGATACAGTTCGATCGTGGATTGTGGATAGAGGTGCTAGACGATCTCTTTCTGTTGCGAAAACTACCAATGGCGGCCTCTTTTCTAGCAGAACGTGTCACGAGTTCTATACATACGGTATATGTGTGTATGTAATGTGTATATATATATATATATATATATATATATATATATATATATATATATATATATATATTGGGTAAAACGATATCGATCGATCAATCGTTCTCGAACTCGTTATCGAAAAGTAACATAGAGACACCGTTCTAGTATAAAATTAGATCCAAATAAGGTCGATCTAAGAAAGTCGTTTCGCGTATAGAACGGAGAAAAATCATTTCTACTTTCTTGAAAAATGTTTCAAACATAAAGTGTGTACGTGTATGTGTGTGTGTACGTGCGTACGCATCTACGTACATTCCTATTGAATAAATAATTCACGAATCGTGAATCATGAATAGAAGGGAGTGATTTGTATAAATGAACATCCTCTAGTAAGGTCAAAGAAAATTTAATTACTCTCATTAATAATCCAGATCCGTATCCATTGATGTTTATCGGAGCGTATCAGGGATCGCCAAAAAAGATTCTTACATATGTGTATATACATGTACGTACACACACACACACACACACACACACACACACACACACACACACGAGGTACGTACTACGTAGTGAATAAGCAGAGCTCGTACGATTCACGCTTAGCAGAGAAAATAATCACAAGCTAATCTCTATCTAATCGTTACACGCTCGTAGTATCGGGCCATTGAAGAAGTCAAAGTCATTAAACAAACTACTCTTTTGCGATAGACAACGTCGAACGTTATATTTCTTTTTGTTCTTCGAATGATCTCAGGTGTTCTTTGCGACTGCCAATAAACGCAAACACATATGTACGAACGCACATATAAGTACATGTAAGTAGTATATAATACTATCGTCATGCACGGAAATCGTGGTCTCATTCATACCAAGCCGACGTTGCGGTATCACGCGTATACATACGCACATGTATACATATACATACATACATATATATATACATAATATATATATATTAGGTGTATATATATGTGTGTATGAGCATGCATACATACATCATATATACACGTATGTGTGTCTATTCAGCGTATTTGCAGCTACGACGAACAGTACGCTCGCAAAACGCGATATCCACCTTGGCTCGGTCGCCGTACTAAAAGGCGGGGATCGTGCCTTTCACCAACACACACTTGCGTCCTTAGATACATACACATATACGTATATGCTTGCATACATACATTGCATGTCCGACGAAAGTCCGACACGGCAAGGTAAAACAAATGGCATTAACAGTCGTGAATCACAAAAGAAGGAGAGGGTAGAGGAGAATAAAACTCGTCGTGTGATATCTATTCGAAGATAGATAAATTATGTGATACGCATTTATATCTACACGCGCACACATACATACATACATACATACAATATAAAAGAAAAAGAAGAAACAAAGAAAAAGAGAGAGAGAGAGAGAGCTAGAGTGAAAGGGTAGGAGGGAGAGGGAGAAAAAGAATCACGTGGTTCTGCCACGTGAACAGGGCGGGAAAAGGAAAAAAAAGAGGAAAAAAAGAGACGGGAAACGTAGGAAATCGAGTTTTCTTCGTCCGAGCGATGATAAAAATAATAAAAAAAAAGAAAAAACAAAAAGATAATAATAATAACAATGAAATATTCATTTACAAGTCATCGCGAAGTATTCAGGTAACTAACTAATAAGCTAACAAGCTAACAAACTAACTAACTAACTTAACAGAGCCAACGTCGGAGTTTACGTAAAAGAAATTGGATATATTTTTGTTAATGAAGAGGAGTGCAAAGCGGAATCGAGGAGTGGGGTGGCGGGGTGGGGGGAGAGGGGGTGGTTGGACGTAGACGAGGTGGGGTAAGAGGAGAACGCGGCGCATGACCGAAAGCGAGAGTGAATGAAGGGCAAGAGGAGAAGAAGGGGAGGAGGAGGTGGTGGTGGTGGTGGTGGTGGTGGAGGAGGAGGAGGAAGGGGAGGGTGAAGAGGCCAGAGGAGGAAGGGAAGGAGGGAAGTAAAGACGAGGAGAGCGCGTGCGTACGCGTTTCACGAATGGAAAGGTAGTGTGTTGGTGACTTTCTCGCAAAACTTTCTACGGAAGGGACGGGTGGAGGATGGAGGGAGGGTGGGAGGGAGGGATCGGGCGGGCGGGTTTTGCGCGCTGGCGCTCACGCGCATTTCATTCACCGTCGCGTCGGCACGCTCCGGCATCGAGTAAATTCTCTCTCTCTCTCTCTCTCTCTCTCTCTCTCTCTCTCTCTCTCTCTCTCTCTCTCTTGTTCTCTCTCTATTCTCTCTATCTTTCTCTCTTGTTTCCTCTCTTCTTCTACGAAAGAGCGTAATGCGGTGTGACTCAATCTACACACAACATACAACCGGTCACAGGCGCCTGACCGCGCGCCGATAGAAGAGTTGGCACAAAGTCGTGTGACCTCGCCATTTGAAATCGGCGCCGAGTGAAAAACAACAGAATGGAGTGTGCGTTAGAAGGAGAGAGAGAGAGAGGAGAGAGAGAGAGAACCGCTCTTCGCGTTGTGCCATTCAAAAGCGAGAGAGTAGGTGCGCGCTCGCTCGCTCGCTCGCGTTCGCGCACACACCTTCGATGAACAACCTCGAAAGAATGTTGAACGCGAGAAAGGTAGAGAAGAAGGATATATATCGAGGATATATATATATGTACGTATGTAGGTACGTATGTATGTATGTGTATAGATATATGTACGTACGTATTCCTCTGCCGCGTTTGCTCTCGGCAGTGGAAACGTTTCACGTTACACTTCTATGTATATGTTTACATGAATAGTCGTCGAGCGCGGATTTAACGTGGGCGCGTAGTAGGTGCGTAGGCTTCCGGAGACAGAGAAAGAGAGAAAGAGAGAGAGAGAGAGAGAGAGACGAACGTTCCTTGCTTCCGAGATTCACGAAGGAGTCACGCGATTTTCTTACGTCGCAGAATAATATGCTAAACGGAGCAGATAGAGTGCGCGCTCGTAGAATCTTGATTACCGGAACCCGATCCTCCTGACGTTGTTGTTACAACGTACACATGAATTACGCGTTCCAGGGATACGTAATCCGCGTACGCGTCTCTATATTATTAATCTCTGCGTTTGGTGAATGAAGATAGATAGACAGATAGATAGATAAAGATATATGTGTATGTGTGTGTGTGTGAATATATATATATATAGAGAGAGAGATATTGGAAGAGCGCCATTTTCAAATCTACACGAACAATATTTTCTACTCTTTTGAGTTCAGTCGTAACGAGAAATACGACGTGACGTTTATCGAATAATCGTGAAGATTCTCTCTTTCTCTCTCTCCCTCTCTCTCAGATATATATATATATATATATATATATATATATATATACACACACACACACACATACACACACACACGGATATAGAACGGCGAACTATAATAAACGGCAACGACCGTGAGGACGAATCAGATGCGCGAGCGATAAAAACCGTAGAGAGAACACTCCGAGCGATAATAAGAGCGGAGGAGGTATAGAGGGAGCAGACGTAAACATTTCCCTGGGCGATATACGTTTTATGTGTTGTACGGCTTAGAGATTTCGGAGTTAAAAACGAAGGAAACGGAGAGGAGCGAAGGGAAGAGAACGAATGCAGGGAAGAGTAGGAAAAAGAAAAGAGACGGAGAAAGAGAGAAGGAAAAGAAAAAGAAAAGGAAATAAAAAGAAGAGGAAAGGGAAAGGAAAAATTACAGAGAAAAGGAGAAGAAGCGTTGTGTCTCTCTCCGTGGAACGCAAGGCCGTCGGATCGTGAAACGCCCGCCGATCGGAAGGTGAAACAGGAGATATACATATATATGTGGATACGAAAAGGTGTAGAACGTTAGATAGTTAACAACTACTCACCGTTTCTAGTCGGGGGCCGTGGAGGCGCAGGATAGTGAGGCGGTACGAGGGACGGCTCGCCTTGGTGGGCCGCGGGCAACGTCGTCTTGCTCGCGTTTGTCGTCGTCGTTGTCGCAATCGTCACCGTCGAAGTCGTAGTCGCAGTCGGAATCGTACTCGTCGTTGCAGTCGTCGTCGCAGTCGTCGTCGCAGTCGTCGTCGTCGTCGTCGTCGT
>NC_066589.1:8240000-8255000 GCF_905475345.1 Vespula vulgaris
GCACGTATCTCTTCTCGTGCCGTCCGTTCTAAGTCAGACAGCGAACGTAAACCGTTCCGTCTTTATTCCACCTTCCGAATCATCGTCTTCTTGTTTCATCTTTATTGCAACATTGAAAACGTAGAGAAACAGAGAAAAAAGAAAGAAAGAAAGATATATATATATATACTTTTCGAATGACATTGTACTTAATCATTGAAATTTGGAGCAAACAGGACATCGTTAATCTATACGTATTTACGTACTCACTTACTGTCCTTTACCTAGTTTCAATTATATTCGAATAATGTTTTTCGTTGGAATACAGATGAACGTTCCGTAATCGTTCTTTTTTTTCTTTCTTCTTTTTTTGCGTAAAAAAAGAATGGCGAACGAGATGATCCTCTTCTTCTTCTTCGCGGATGGAACGAGATACGAGTCTTTCGCGGATCCACTCGCTTGATCTAGTAAAGACGAAGATGTAATCAGAGTTGCAGTACAGACGTGAAACATGTACGTATGTATGTATAATCTTTGCGAAGATGTACATACGTGTGTATATATATATATATACATGTATACATATGTACATATCTGGTGTATGCATTCATGGGAAGGTATTCAAGGTCCCTATAAAGAGTATTGGATTACTCTATCTCTCTCTACTCTGCGAATATGATACCAATGCATGAACCTGCGTTATTGCGACGACTCGAATGATCGAATGATCGAATAATCGTCGAAATTACGTAAGACGATCTATATCTATAGCGAAAGCCATCTATATATATATATATATATATACGTTTACGATCGAAATTAATTTCACGTTCAAAATCTAATCATTTCCTTTCGTCTATGAGAACATCAAGCAACTTTTCTTCGTCTTCCTCGTCGTACTTCTTCTTTGACTTCTTTTCCGTATATCGTGAAAACTTGTCGTGCGTTAATTAAATGTAATTCAACGTATATTATTTATAACCAGTTTAAAGATGCCGATCAACTTGATCCTTTACTGTTATTCCTATACCTATCTGTATAACCTAGGACATTTATATATATACATACGTACATACATATATACCTATATATATAGACAGATGATATACATACGTGAATACGTAGGTAAGTAACTAAGTAAGTACGTAAGTAAGTAAGTACGTGCAAGACGCAGCAGCACCACCACCACCACCACCATCATCATCAGCAGCAGCAGCAGCAGCAACAGCAGCAGCAGCAGTAGCAGTAGCAGCAGCAGTAGCAGTAGCATACATGTTACGGGCGTGGCAATGCGAATCGCGTGCACCGTTTCCCTCGGGAGGATATCCGGTGTGGAAACGTTCCATCCCCCTTTCCCGTCTCTCCTCGTTCCCTCTTTCACGATGCGTACGGTTACCCTCCCTTCGTCCTCCACCATCACCATCACCTCCACCACCCTTCCTCGTTCTCCTTTCGTGGCGCTTCGTTCCTACTTATGTGTACATATATATATACATATATGCGTACATAAATGTGTGTGTTATATATATGTGTATACATACATATACGTACGTATACTTGAATTATTCTCGAATAATTCGTCTAATAAACGAATTAACCAATTACATATGTAATTATTATACTTGTACATATATCAAAAAATCTTTCGTAGATCGTCGAGAAAAATACTGTCGACGTTTGGACACTGTCCTTAAGAGTCGTTACAATTAGGGACGTTTTAAAACATTACATATTCTTTTTTTTCTTGAATATTTATAGCTGGCACATGACGAAAGGTCATGTACCAATTACTCTAAGCAGGATAGAGACAAAGAGAGAGAGAGAGAGGGAGAAAGAGAGACAGGGAAATAAAGAGAGGGGGCGGTACATTGAGGAAAAAGAACAATCGTGGATTCCATCGGATGTGTGTATGTACATATCTTCGTGGCATCGCTTTCAGGAATCGTGCGGTTTAATTGCCTAATTAACCGCAACGCGCAGGCGGATCGTAAAGAAGCCGGTATTTAACAGAGAGAGAGAGAGAGAATAGTACATACATACGCGTTAAAATCATTTTTTTCTTTTTTTAATAATAATTAACGTTCGTTCTTATGCCACTTTTCTCTCTCTTTCTCTCCGATCACGCTCACGCGCGATATTATTCAATCAATTTTCATATATTTCTACGCGAGATTTGACGAAATTAAAAAAAGGAACCAAAGGAAGAAAAAGAAAATGTATGATTATAAATAATACTTTGTAAAATCAAAAAAGTGTTACACTAGCGGCATATGAAAGATGAAATACATATGATATACATATGATAAATAAAATGAGAAGTGCGATAGAAAAAAAAGAAAAGAAAAAAAGAAATAAAGAAAGAAAGAAAAAAATTAACAAAAAAAGAAAGAAGAAAAAGAGAGAGAAGAAAAGAATAAGAAGAAAAAGGAAAAACGTCGTTGTTGGGTCTCTTATCGTTTCCGGTTCGTAGCTTTGATTTCTGTTTTTAGAACTCGACTAGCGTAGATTCTCTCGATGACGTCTCGCAGAAAGAGAGCGAGAGAGAAAGACAGAGAGAGAGAGAGAGAGAGAGAGAGAGAGAGAGAGAGAAACAGAAAGAGAGAGAGAGAGAGAGACTACGTTCGTAGAAAATAAAAAGTTAGGATAATATCTCTTCGGCGTGAATGAGAGAAGTAAATATTAAATCGAAGAGACAGCTATATACACACACACACACACATACACACACACATGTATATAGACTTAGAAATAGAGAGAAATAGAGAAAGAGAGAAGGAGAGAGGATACGTAGAAGGACGAACGTAACTACTCGTCTATCTACGCGATCTCCCGTGACCTAAGTCACAATGAACAACACAACACGCACACGTACGAACAGATACAGACAGAGGGACAGACAGTCAGACAGACAGACAGACAGACACACACACACACACACACACATATACACAACACACGCTTGGAAATCGTACAAACAAACGGATATACGATATGCCGGATACGTGTACGCGCGTATGTCACATATAGACAAGAGAAGAGAGGGATAACTTGCAGTCGCATGAATGACTCGAAATGACGTGTGTTCATTGAGCGAGCCGTGCCATGCCGACTTGGTTCTCTCTCTCTCTCTCTCTCTCTCTCTCTCTCTCTCTCTCTCTCTTTCTTTCTCTCTCTTTCTCTCTTCTTCTTCTCTCTATCTTTCTCGGTTCTTCTCTCACAGCAAGGACACGGCATATATTCCGACGAGCGTTCCAGCAATGGGCACAAACCGCACGATTATTATTATTTTTTTTTTTACAATTTACTACACCCTGCTCTTCTTTTTTATTCTTTTTCTTCTTCTCTTCTCCTTCTTCTTCTTTTTTGCCACATCGCATTACTTCTTTATTTATCTACGTCGAATATACAAAAATCATTTTTATATACGTACGTACATCGTTGGCGGGGACCCGATCGGTCGATAAAATGGAAAATACATTTTTCCGGTGATATTCTTTTATAAAAAAAAAAAAAAAAAAAAAAAAAGAGGAAATGAAAGAATAACGAGACGAGAATGACGCTAGAAATAAAAGCGGATAGAATCGATATCAATAAAATGGAAATACATTTTTCCGGTCGTATGTTCTCATTGGAAAGAGAAATAAAAAAGAAAATTAAAAAAAAGAAATAAAAGAGAGAATAACAGGAAATAAGAATGAATAGAATTGATACGTGCTGGACGATCGAAGAGGAAAGAAATATTTATTCTCTTCGATTTCTCTCTCTCTCTCTTTCTCTCTCTCTATGAATGATCAGATCGCATTGAATACGAATCTGTTTGCCACGAGGAAGACAAAGAGGAATAAAGATAGAGAATATTTTCTCCTTAGGATCTTTCGAGAACAAAACGGTAGAATAGCAAAATCCAGATTCTTCTTCTCCTAGTTTCTTCGCGCATCATAGTTAAATGGACCAACACGGCGCGTACCACTTCCGCCGGTAATCGCATTTTACTCGGTCAGTTGCTACGGTCTACCGCGTGCATAACTTGTTCACGTTCGACGTTTGCTTGTATCCTTTAATAGTCACGGCCAGCTATCAATTCTCTCTTTCTCTCTCTTTGTTTTTTAGTAAAATATGGAAGAGATACGACGAATAAAAGTAGACGAGGAAACGAAAAATAGAAAGAAAAAAAGAGAGAGAGGCAAGAGTCGCATTGATAAACCGATCAAATAAACTTACATAATTCTCTTTCGTTGGAAACGTGGCCAAGAGAACGTAGACTCAACGTCGACGACGATGACGACAACGACGACGACAACGACGCTGAAATACGTCCGTTCGGTCGGTCGATCGATCGTTCATTCACGAATAACAATTTCAAAGTTGAAATTAAATAGCAGATATCGAGTCACGAACGTTTATCTATCTATCTATATATATGTATGTATGTATGTATGTATGTTGTATGTACGTAGTCAATCGATTTCCTGTAAAGTAATTTTCTCTCTCTCTCTCTCTCTTTCTCGTTCGAGCAGGTGTTTACGCCGACGAGAAGGTGAGAAAAAAGGAATATAAAAAAGTGGGAGAAGAAAAAGAATAGGAAAAAAGATAACAGAAGAAAAAAGAAGAAAGAAATCCGGATGCTGAAAAAAGATCGTGTTTGTGTCAGTCAAACGAGCAATAGCCTCGTCGTATTTACGTACACAACACAAACAAGGTTTTCCTTCCACCATATATGTATATAAGTACACGTAAATGCACACACATATAAACAAAAGTATATATATATATACATATATATATATATAAACAAATACATATTTTTATTGCGAAACACGTACTCTTTATTATTATCCTCGCATTAATTAACTTGGTTGATTTATACAAAGGGAGTACATATACAAAACACACATTGATCTCTCTTCTGTTTCATCGAATTAAAACTTACTCTCCTCACCGAATCCGATCTCTCCTCATTCCCATACAACTACTTCCTCTATTCTCCACCCACTTCTTCACGATCCTTCTTTTTCACATTATTCATTCTCTCTTTTTGTTATTACAATACATAAAAAAATGATTATCTCATCTTCGATCGACTCAACTCTAGTATCATTTTTCCTTCTTCTATTTCTCGTAATGTATCGATTCTTTCTTTATACAGAGACAATTCTTCAATTTTTCTCTTTCTCTCTCTCTACTTTTCCTTTATTGTTCGACGTCTCTCTCTCTCTCTCTCTCTCTTTCTCTCATGCGACACACGCACACGCACAGGCATACGCACACCCCTTCTCTCTAGCTATCTATTTTTCTATCCCCCTTTTCTCTCTTTCTCTCTCTTTCTCTATCTATCTATCTGTCTATCTATCTATCTATGTATCTATCTATCTATCTATCTATTTCTCTCTCTCTCTTTCTCTCTCTCTCTCTCTCTCTCTCTCTCTCTCTCTTTCTCTCGCTCGTTCGCTCGCACTAACCCTCGACTCATACGTGCGTTCTTAGGCGACAAAACCGGAAATACGTCGAAGAGAATTTATACCAGACACACGCTCCTCTCTTCCAAGAATGATCGTGAGTACCAAGGCAAGTTTATAGGCGAGTACGACGCAACGCGCAATGCGCGACGACGACGACCATGACGACGACGACGACGACGACGACGACGACGACGACGACCACGACTCTCTCTCTCTCTCTCTCTCTCTCTCACTTTTTCACTCCTCAAACGTTTCGAATCTCTACGAAGAACAGGCACGTGAACGTGGCTCTTCGTTTTCTTTTTTGCCACTTTGTCGTTTTATATTTATAATATTTTTTTATTTTACCGTAGACGTAACGAGTCTTACGAACGTAACATTCCTCCTTCTCCTCCTCCTTTTCCTCTTCTTCCTCTTTTTTTTCTTTTCCTCCTTCTACTTTTTTTCCTTTCGGTTCGCAGACAGTTTCTCAAAGAGTAATAGAGAGAGAGAGAGAGAGAGAGAGAGAGAGAGAGAGAGGGGTGTATCGTGTGTACCATATGTTTCGTTCGAGACTATGGTCGACGACCGTAGACACATTTTCATTCTCTCTCTCTCTCTTTCTCTCTCTCTGTCTGTTTTTTTTCCTTTTTCTATTTTTTTTTTCGACCATTTTTATTCATTTTATCTAAATCGCGTCTATCCGTCTCTCAAAGAATTACTAAAAAACTTTGTTTTGACAACGTAAGGAATAAGACTGTAAGGAATTTATGCGAGATCAAGAGAAATAATACGTTCGAGCATCGGTTGGCACCTTAACGTTGAAGAAGTCGAGGAAGTAAATAAAGAGACAGAGACAGACAGACAGAGAGAGAGAGAGAGAGAGAGAGAGAGAGAGAGAGAGAGAGAGAGAGAGAGAGAGAGTAAGAGACAGAGACAAAGACCGGAACAGAGGCAGAGACAGAGATAAAGATAGAGATAGAGATAGTGAGAGAGATAGACAATGAGAAAGATATATATATATATATAGAGAGAGAGAGAGAGATAGAAGACTTCGAGACGATAGAAGATACTTCTTCTCTTCCACTAGTGTCTTTTCTTCTCGGCGAATAGAATTGCTAGATATAGTTACATATATATATATATATATATATATATAACTATATCTATAGATACACACATACATATACATATATATATCTAGATATAGATATATGCTAGATATATACATATATATATGTACGTACGTATATGTGTGTGATATATCTATATATATATATAGATATATCGTCGATCGCAAGAAACTCGACGAGTTTGTTCAGATCGTAACGGAATCGTGCCAACAGTCAGAACTTTGCGAGGGGCAAGACACGACGATGAAAGCGCATCGTAGCGGAAAACTCGTAAGCGACTTCTCCTCAACGTTAAGTGCAGTTGCCCTTTCATGCTTCACATAAGTTTTTTCGCACCTTCATATTTATTATTACTCGTATTATATTTCAGATCCTCGAAGTTTTCTTTCTTTATTTCCTTTTTTTTCGCTTCTTCCCTTTTTTAGAGAGATGCAGGACTTTTACGCGAACGAATTGAAAGGGAAGGTTCGTTGACCTTCGAACGGTGACGATCGGGGCCGAAGTAATTACTTACTTACATACGACGGATTATGACGGAAATAAAAATCTTCTTTTTTTTTTTTTTAATCTTTTTCTATCTTCTCTCTTTCTCTCTGTCTTTTCTCTTTTTCGTTCGTTCACTTTCCTTTCTTTTCTCTCTCTCTTTTTTTTCTTTCTCTCCTTTTCCTTTTCGTTAATCACTCCGTCTCTCGAATTTTTATATCTAGAGGAAGTTTCGGCATTTCAAAGCGAGACATCTTTCTTGTTCTTTTTTTTCCCCCTAAAAAACGAACGAAAGAACGAACGAACGAACGAACGAACAAACGAACAAACGAATGTACTCGAAATCGTCGTCGGGACGTCGTCGTCGATGAGGATTATTATAATTATTATCATTATTATCATTGTTATCGTTATTATCATTATCTTTATTCTTCATCATCTTCTTCTTCTTCTTCTTCTGCTTTTTCTTCTTTCTTCTTCTTTTTTTCCTTTTATCTTCCGGAGGACGAAGATGTTATCGTCTAGCGTGCTATACTATCCCGCTTTAATCGTCGTATAACATAATACCACTGTGTTCGATATTGCCTCGTTGTCCCTAAGAATCCGGCCCACGGTATTTTGGCATGTTCGCGCGCGAGGATCATCGCGAACTTCTTGCGAGTCCTAGAGTATTTGGAAGAGTTTCTTCAGTTCTACCATTAATTGCCAATCGGTTTTCAACAAGTCGTCCCTGAAATAATCCTTGCAGGCGTCTATACTTTGTCGGCTTATCTGTAACCAGAAGAAAACAAAGATGGAAAATGATTAAAAATTGAAATGAAAAGTAGGATAAAAAGGATAAAAGGCAAAATGGGAAAAGAAGCAAACAAAAAAAGAAGAAAAAAACAAAACAAAAAAGAAAGAAAAATTCGAGAATTCGCCGAAATATGTTTTCTCTTCCTTTCTCTATTCATCTTTTCTCTTTCCTTTTCCTTCAACCTTCACCCCCACCATCAATACCAATATCACCCTTTTATCAAACTATTCGAATTCGCTTTTCGCCAAGCGAGAGAAAGAGAGAGAAAGAGACAGAGAGATGAGCTCTCGCAGCGCATACGGTTCATTCAGTAACGTGACGCTTTACAACTGTTTCCGCCCCCACTCCCGGCCGGAAGTCCCGTTTCATTCATGGATCGGTCACAATGGTGGTTTTACGCAGCCACGCCCCTTCTCCCCCTCTTCCTCCCGCCTCAGCCCGCTCCACGCTAGCTCTTGCTCGCTCCCCACCACTCTCTCTCTCTCTCTCTCTCTCTCTATCTCTATCTTTCTATCTCTCTTATTCGTTCGTACCTTCTCGCTCGACGACTACGACTATGACTACGACTATGACTACGACTACGCGAGCTTTCGAACGTGCAGATGTCTTCCATGAAGAAGAAAGACAATGTGGAACATCAAAGTGATAAATGAGAGCTAAGAAGATGTCACGAAACAGACCTTTTTTTCTGTCTCTCTTTTTCTTTCTTTCTTTCTTTCTCTTTCTTTTTTTTTCTTTCTGTCTATGTCTTCGTCTCTCTTCCATTTATCACAAAATTCATTCGATCGTGTCACAATATCGATAGGAGCACAAATTTGAAAATCCTGAGTCGTGACAAAAAATATGTATATAAGACGGATAACAACGCGATATAAATCCTAAGACGGTAAATCAAAAGATGTTTCCTCCCGTCCGAATAAATTTGATCCCTCCCACTCTCGCGTTTATGGTTAACGATCGTTCCAAGCTCGGACCAATCGTGATGGATAATATCTAATCGCTTTGATCTTAGAAAAAGAAAATGAATCTTTACCGTTATCTAAAAAAAAAGAGAGAAAAAAAAAAGAAAAAAAAATATATAAACTTTTATTATTACATAATCGGTATAATGATAAAACGGTGTTATATGACAGGTGTTATAATCGTCGGTTCTGTCCGTTTCTCCTGTCAGATTAAAATCGATTCAACTGCAACGAATCTAACCAAAAATAGTCAAAAGAAAATCCGATTTCCTTTAGGACTTTGATCGACACGAGCAAGGCAGAGAAAAGAGAAAAGAGAGATAGAAAGAGGGGAACGGATAGAGAGAAAGAGAAAAAGAGAGAGAGATAGAGAGAGAGAGAGAGAGAGAGACAGAGAGAGCAAGGGAGAGAGAGAGAGGGAGAATATTTGGAGACCCACGTAATGGGAGAGTGTGTGTATACGCGCTAGGAGGGTGCGAAGTCGTCGCACCACAAATCATCGTGGGAACAAGGTACTTCCGGAATTGATTCTACGAACCAAACGGTAACGACGACTTCCGCTCGCCTAGCGAGCGGCACAAAGGTGCCTGAAGCACGACGAGGAGGAGACGTAGATACCGAATGAGGGGAGGGAGGTGGGGGAGTGGAAGGGTAGAGAGGGAGAGAGGTTAGGGGACAAGGGGAAAGGGGTAAGGGAGAAGCAGGAGGGAAGAGGGCTCCAGGATAGAGGTAGAGGAGAAAAAGAAGAGTCGACAGAGAGAGTTAGGCAGACACGCCACATGTACCCTCTCTCTCTCTCTCTGTCTACTTGCTGCATCGAAGAAGCGACGTGGTACCGTTTTCTTCCTTGGGGGACCTTGGGAAAGGGAGAATAATGATGAAGAAGGAGAAGATGGCAAAATTGTTGGCTCTCCGATCGAATGTTTTTCGCACTTTCTTCTATCTTTCTCTCTCTCTCTCTCTCTCTTTCTTTTTCAAACGTTCAAGGACACGTAAAATAAACGAAATTAAACGAGTTAAATAATGATAATGACGATGATGATGATAATGATGATGGAAAGAGGAAAAAGAAGAAAAGAAAGGAATAGAAGAAGAAAGATATAAAGTGAAGATTGTCGGGATGATTTCCATGAAATCTAATAAGTCGAACAAAGAGAAAATAATAAGACAGATACATATAAATATATATATATACATATATACACATAGAGAGAGACGTCCATTCGTCATCGCGGATTCTATGATCGGTGCTGATTACGATCGGCATTCGCCGCATGGCGCATCGGCGGCGACTCTCTGGGATCGAGGAATACATCTTCCTTCATCGTCCATTTCGTATACCTGATATTAGTATAGGGTTTGCTTTCTAGACCACGTGTACTCGTCTTTCAACTTGCCAATTAGGAAGGAACTCGTATCGACTTTTCATCTTTATCGAGCCATCACCGCCTTCTCCCCTGCACTCTTCATCCCTCGTTTATCGTTGTAGATTTTTTAGCTGATATCTATTATCTCATAAAGGATTAAAAAAAGAGAAAGATAAAAAAGAAAAGAAACAAAAAAATATGAAGAAGATGACGATGACGACGTCGATGAGGACGAGGACGATGACGATGACGAAGAAACACAGAGAGAAAAAAAGAGAGAGACAGATAATAACTTGAAGAAGGTGGAAGAGGGGTGAAGAGGGGGAGAGTGAGAGAGAGAGAGAGAGAGGAAAGGGACTCGTCGAGCTTCTGCGAAGACCGGAAGCCGCTGGCGGACGGCTGATCGCCACCGGACGTGCATCTTCCTTTTTTGATACAGATCTTGCATACTAAGTCGAATTTGCACCGAGCCAAAGCCTCGCCTCTTTTTTTTCTTCCCTCACCCCTCCCCCTTTTTTTCGTTCGCCCTCCCCTTCTCCCCCTTTCCCCTCCCCTACCCCTGTTCGCGTCACCGTGTATTCTTTTTCTCATTAATAACGTTACATCTTTCCTTGGTATCGCTAATATCGACATTTTTTTCTTCCTTCCTCTTCCTCTTTCTACCTACCACCCCTTCCCCCCCGCCATCTTTACCAATATCCTATCCAAGTTTTTTTGCTAAAAATTTAGACGCAACGATATCAATTCATTCGTTTGGAGATAGAGTTTTGAGATAGAGACGAGGGCTCTTACCTTGCTAACGACGAAATCCTTCTCGTCGAAATGGCGGCCAAACATTTTCGGTGCCTCACCTGGTATCGGTTCGATCTTGATACAAACCTCTTGTCCTTTACGAGCCGATTCCACCGACTTGTGATTGTATTCTATACTTGATACAATACCCAACTCGACGAACTGAAAGAAAAGAGAAAATAATATGCAAGATTAGAAATGTCGATTGAACGAATGAGAAATGTAAGATAAATTCGTGTCTTCTCGATCTTGAATTGGTTTCAATGAATAAAACAGAGAGAACGAGAGAAAGAAAGAGAGAGAGAGAGAGAGAGAGAGAGAACGGAGCAATATATTATAATATTTCTCTCGCGATCTGCGTAAGCGTAGCTGTTTTTGTTTTTACCGAGGACGACGCCTTCCAACATCAGGTTAGCGGAAACGAGCAGAATTATGCGTTTCCCTTCAGTTATGTACAGATGCACATACATACATACATATATATACAACGCATATACGTACGTGCTTAGACATACTCAAGTAAAAGAGAGCAAGAAAAAAGGCAGAGAGAAATTAAATAAAAAAAAAAAAAGTAAAGTAAAATAAAATAAAAATAAAAAGTAAAAAGAACTGATAAATTATCTTCCATTTTTATCGTGACAAAATTTGTCAGTCGTTCGTGATAAGAGTGAAATAAAAAAATTCTTAATATTCATAGAGGAAGTTCCGTCCATTTCCAAAGTTTCTGATTTTGTGATCGTTCGGAGAAGGTTGGTGTTTTAGCTCGTGCGTCGGAAAGATACGGTTGAAACACGCGCGCGCGCTCTCGCGCGCGAGAAAGAGAAAGAGAGAGAGAAAGAGAGAGAGAGAGAGAGAAAGAGAGAAAGAGAGAGAGAGAGACAAGGCAAGGTGTAAAAAAAGGAGGAAGTCTGTGGGCAGTACATGGTACGGCCCGTATGGGACTAGTCTCGCAGCCAATCGGTGGACAATGACCGCTCGGATATGTCTGCTCGTGTATTCCGAAACCCACGCTAAGAGCAACGCTATGCCCACTCGATCGTATTCGGTTTGAACGCATTGCAAGAACTTCTTGGTTCGTTGCTAAGGTGCACCTTCCTTCTCTTCTCTTTGTCCTTACACCCAACTTCGCTCTTTTACACTATTACTTCTTATCTCTTTCCAATTCGAGATAGAGAAACCTATATGAACCGGTCAATTGTATTTTATTGTATTTTATTTTGTTTTGTTTTATTTTATACATCTCTTTTGTTTTCTTTCTTTCTTTCTTTCTTTCTTTCTTTCTTTTTTTTTTTATTTTTTTTTTAATATTTCCTTTTTACTTTATCTTTCTTTTTTTCCTCTTTCACGTCCAACGAACGTAAAATTTATAGTGGATAAATATATCGACGCAGCTGGATCGTACCAAGTTGATAAGCAAAAAAGTTGATTTATAATCGTTATAAAGTAGACTTTCCTTTTATTTTTTTTTTTTTATGAAATATGATATTTGTTTTAAGCAATAAAAGTGCAATATTATTGTAATAAAGTTTTTAATTTTTGACAACACATTATTTGTTGATCAACTCGCGTTCTCGGTTTAACCCGAAGCAATGTGACTATGGATCAATTCGATTTAAATCGAGTATCATGGATCTACGGATCAATTCGATCTAACTCGAATCTATAGATCTATAGATCAATTCGATCTAATACGTATATATATATATCTGCGGATCAACTTATCCACTTGAATCTATGGATCTATGGATCAACTTTAATCTAAATAGAATCTATGGATCTATGTATCAAGTTGGTCTAACTTATATGTATCGATCTATGGATCGATATAATCTAACTTGAATCTATGAATCTATGGATCAACTTAATCCAACTGAAATCTATAAATTTATGGATCAACCTAATCTAACTTGAATCTATGGATCTATGAATCAACGTAATATAACCAATACTTAAATATTCGAAACCTCAGCGCTAATATACCGATTAATTTCATGATAATAGATATGAAACACGATTTTAAAAATACAGGTATAAATTTTTTTATTTCACGTATATTTCATTTTTATTATCATGATAATTATATAAGTAATCAAACTTATAGCACAATATATTATAGTACATATATACTATACTACTTACGTATATATATAACTATAATATATTATACAAATAATTTACAAAAAATAAATTAAAAATAGCACACACACACACACACACACACATATATATATATATATATATATATATACATATATATACAAACGAAATCAAACAAACAAAATCCGTTTGGTATAATCTGAGCAAATCAATGAACCAGCATAGCCAACCTACTCGCATCGATAGCAACATACTTTTTCGAGCATGCACGATTCGAAAGGCCAATCGTTCCATTGGCAATAATACCATAGAGCCAAATCTATGCTTTGCAGAGCATTTCGTGACGAAAGTTCACTGAGGAGGAGAAAGAGAAGGATGAAGATGAGGTGGAGGTGGAGGGAGAAGAAAGAGGAGGAGGAGGAGAAGGAGGAGGAGGAAGAGAAGGAGGAGGAGGAGAAAGATGAAGAGGAGGATGAGGATGAGGATGAAGATGAGGTGGAGGTGGAGGTGGAGGAAGAGGAGGACGACGAGGACGAGAAGGAAGCCACTCGTTCGCGATAAATGGAAAGAGCAAGGGCTCGTGAACAAGTGGGTGGCTAAGGGATGCGCGCGCACACTTTTCCGTTCGGAGCTCGCACGCGGTTCTCCTTTCTCAAGCCGCGCTGCTTGCTTGTCCTCCCACGTGCCAGCATGAGCTTCAAACGCTTAGGAAGAAATAAATCTAAAGCGGACGCTCTCTTTCTCTGTTTCTCTCTTTCTCTTTCTCTTTCTCTTTCTCTTTCTCCTTTCTCTGTCTTTCTCTCTCTCTCTCTCTATTTCTATCTATCTATCTATCTATCTATCTATCTATCTATCTATCTATCTATCTGTCTATTTATCTATTTATCTATCTCTATCGCTCTTTATCTAACCCACGCGAGTCGAGTCGAGAAATGAAAGTAAAGCAAAATATGTGTGTGTATATGTATATGTATATTATTGAAAAGTAAATATCAATTATATTCTATAAAAATATTGATTCCTTTTAAAATTTTCAAAGTAATTATGATAATATCAATAGATCGATTCGATCGATAATACATACATGTATAATTGCAATACAGGCAAAAGTTGTATAATGCATCGTGCGTATATTACAAATGCATTTTTTTTTGTCGAGTAGAAATACTTTTCTTTTCTTTTTTTTTCTGTTGGTACGCCAATGCACACCCACCGGAGTACTCACCGGTGACACTCATCCTCTCTCTCTTTCTTCGTCGGAGTTTTCTCAATGCTAACGTTATGATAGAGAAAGAGAGAGATAGACAGATAGATAGATAGACAAACAGACAGACAGACAGACAGATAGAGAGAGAGAGAGAGAGAGAGAGAAGGAGAGAAGGAGAGAGGAAAGGAATCATAGAGACGTAGCAAGCATTCGCGTAATTCTCTATGATACTCTACGATATCACATTGTAACAGTTTTAAAAACGCACGAACGTGCCAATGTTGAAATCTAGTTCCTACGTTTTAGTCATTCCGAGTTACTAATCGCACGTTGGTCAAACAATTATTTTTATATGAACTTTTCGTTGATAATATCACTGCAAGAAAGAAAAGAAAAGGAAAGTAAAAAAAAAAAAAAAAGAAAGAAAAAATGGAGGAAAAAGAATAAAAGAAAAGAAAATTTATGAATCAGATCTAATCAATGACGAAACGTGAAATCGACGATTTAGTTTCTACTTAACATCGAGCGTATAACCTTTTTACGAGCTCCTAGCTCGCACTCGCGTAAATCACTCTGATACTTTATGATCACATACCGTAATAGTATGAAAAATGCAAAAAGGTGCGGGACTTCGTTCTATGTCTTAATCATAGCTAACCGAATGATGTTAGTCAGAGTTAATCGAATATTGTTGGTCGAATAATTATATTTTTCTATGATCTTTTTGTTGATAAAATTATAGTAAA
>NC_066589.1:8257500-8307500 GCF_905475345.1 Vespula vulgaris
CACCATCATCGCCGCGCCTAATCGAGACTTCCTCGGTCGCTGCTTGGCTTGCCCGAGCAACGACTTTGATCTTTCCCGGACGGAAATTACTCGTCTCCCGTTCTTTAATTTTACGTTTCTTTTTATTTTTTTCACTTGAAAAAAAACGATACTGTTAAAACAATAATATATATAAAAAAAAGAAAGAGAGAGAGAGACAGAGAGAAAGAGAGAGAGAAACGATATAAACTAAAATGATCCAAAAGAAAAAGAAATGATCTTGCAGGACAAAAAAAGTATTTGTTCTCTGTCTCTGTCTCTGTCTCTCTCTCTCTCTCTCTCTCTCTCTCTCTCTCTCTCTCTCTCTCTCTTCTTTTTATTTCTGTCACTATCGTAAAAATATTCTTGCCTATTTTCCTCGTTCCATTTTTTCGTACTCTCTCTATTTTCTTTTTTATTTCGTTTCGTTCCATTTTCGTTATCTTCTTATTCTTTTTTTCTTATTTTGATTTTTACTCTTTTTTTTTTATTTCTGTTTTTACTTCTTTTTTTTTTATTTTTTTCTTTCCGTTAGACAAAAATTTAAGAAACACTAATCCCGGCCGGATGTAGAATCTCACGGCAGCAGACGGCAAGGCGCTCTCTCGATGTGTGGTAAGGAACGAGCGAGAACGAGCTAAGCGATATAGGTCGGGAGCGGTGAACGGAGCGTGATCGTCGTGAAAGGAAGTCGCAAAGGCTTACGCAGAAAAAAACGGCACACCCGTGGCCGCGTGATGCAGCACGTACCACGCGAATTATTTGCCTCGGTATGCAAGCATTGTTATACCCCGCGCTCGCCTAGGCGCGTCGAATTTCACGGGACCATGGATACATACATACATATATATATATATATATATATATATATGTATGTATGTATGTATGTATGTATGTATGTATGTATGTATGTATGTATGTATGTATGTATGTATGTATGTATGTATGTATGTATGGTATAACGTGATACTACGATGAAAGGAGGGGGAGGAACATCCGAGTCAGAAAAAAAGAAATTTACTAACGAATCAAATTTTTTGTTTTTCATATGACAGAAAACGATTTTTTTTTTTTTTTTTTTTGTAAAAACGACTGAATTTTAACGATATTTATAATGACTTATTTTTATCTTTTTTTTTTTTTTAGAAAGCTAGATAAGATATATATATATATAATATATACATACGTATGTTATATATTCACATGATTTTCGATGAATCAAATAAAAAGATTAATTATTCCAATAAGTAAATCTTGATCTTTTTTCTCATGATCATCTTTAGAAAGTTATTAACATATACACAGTATGTGTTTGTGTATATTCATTAGATTTGTTTGCTCCGCGTTAAGTTTAACAATTGATGATCCATATAAGAAAATGATTACTATGGACAAAACGATGACCCTTTGGATCCGATTAATTTTTCAATAGTTTTCATTTGAACAAAGAGCATATTGTTAATTAAAGATTTATATACGATAAAAAAGATTTATGACCGATGCAAATAAGTGGATAATTGAAGATTGAACTTTTTTATCGTATCGATTAGAAAATGTGAATATTTTCTAATGATTTACGATAAATAAATGATTAGTAGTACGATGAAATCTTTATATCCAAATAATTGACATTTCTTTTTATTTTTATTTTGCTTATTTTTTAAATAACTTTTGATCAGAAAAGATCCTATATATATATATATATAGATCAAATAGATCACCGTATGTATGTGTATAATAAATATATTTGACGTACGTATATACTCATAAAAAATAAATTCAAAGATTCAATGAATCTTTGAAAGAAAAGAAAATCGTAAATATATTTTTTTCTTTTTCTTTTATGATTTCCCTCCCTCGTCGTTTGTTTCTTTTCCTCTCCTTCCCTCCTCGCCATTTTTCCGTCCTAACACTTCTCTCGTACGAGGACGCATTTCCACGCCTTCTTTCGGAACGTACGTTATCGGCACGTACACGTTGCGCAACGGCCTCGATAGGCTCTTTAACGCCGAACGGATATCCGGCGGATTCTTTTAGCATTGCCGTTTACTTGCCGTTCCCTTGCCGTTCTTTCCTTCGCCGCACATTATCGGTTTCCCTTCTTTTTCTTTTTCTAACTATAATACAACACTCTCTGCCGACAGAGAGACGAGCACGCTCGATGACCCGACAAACGCGAGTCGCGTCGATATCGCGGCCAACCATTCAAAAAAAAAAAGGAACGAACAAAAATGAACGATCGTATGCGTTTCCATTATATGTGTGTGTGTGTGTGTGTGTGTATGGGTGTATCAAGCATTTCATTCTTAAATTTCAATATGAAAATAGAAGAAAAAAAAAGAAAGAAAAGAAATGGAATAATGTATATTCCTGGACACGTTCATTGACTGGGCAAGTTTAAAGTAAATAATCGTAAATTTGTATCTAAATTTCAACGTGAGGGAGAAATAAAAAATAAAATAAAATAAAATAAAATAAAATAAAATAAAATAAAATAAAATAAAATGTATGTACATCTACATGTTCGTAGGTTCGGCGATTTAAAGTGAATTATTAAAAGGAATAATTATATGCATTTCCATTATATATATGTATGTATCGAGACACTTCATTGAGACACTTAATGTTTATTCTTAAATTTCAATATGAAAATGAAAGCAAAAAAAAAAAAAAAGGAGGAAAGAAATGAAATAATATATATTCGTGAAAAAGTTCATTAGCTGAACAAGTTTAAAGTAAATTATTAAAATAAACAATCGTAAATTTATATCTGAATTTCAACGTGAAGGAGGAACAAAAAAAAATAAAATAAAAAAATAAAAACAAGTAAAATAAAATAAAATAAAATAAAATAAAATAAAATAAAATAAAATGTATGTTCATCTACGCGTTCGTAGGCTAAGCAATTTAAAGTGAATTATTAAAATGAATAATCGTATGCATTTCGTATACATTAAAGCAACGATCACTAAGATACTTTAAATTTATTCTAAAATTTTAATATGAAGGAGAAAAAAAAATGAAGTATGTTCATCGACATATTCGTCATCTAAACGATTTAAAATAAATTATTAAAATGAACAATCGTATGCATTTCGCAAACATTAAATCAACGATCACTAAAGCACTTTAAATTTATCCTCGAATTCCAACGCGAAGAAGGAAAAAAAGAATGAAGTATGTTCGTTGGCTAACGAAATCAAAATAAATTTATTTTTATTACATGTATAAAATGATAAGTAATTATTAAATTCTTTTCTGAACTTTCCTAAACATTATTTAAATCATTCATTAAATCAACCAATCGAACAAGCTAAAATTCTACCGAACTAATCATTGTCACAAAAATATTTAGAAATTATTTTCATCGTAGTCATAAAGTGTCACGAAACACAACACAATAAGAATTACTATCGTACATCGAAAAGAAAAAAAAAAAGAAAAAAGAAAGAGAGAGAGAGAAAGAAAGAAAGAAAGAAGAGACCGGATGCAAAATACGGCGACTGTACAATCCTAAACAAATTATTCATTGTAGATCGTTTATTCCAACAAACCAAAATTCTATCTAATTGATCTGATCAATGATAAAAAAAGGGAAGAAAAGAAAATTACAAAAAATAAAATAAAATAAAATAAAAACATTACGTCTTGAGAATGATTAGAAATTATTATTTTCATCGTAGTCATAAAGTGTCACGAAACAACATAGTAGGAGTTACTATCGTACATCGAAAAAGAGAGGAAGAGATAGATAGATAGATACATAGAGAGAGAAAGAGAGAGAGAGAGAGAGAGAGAGAGAGAGAGAGAGAGAGAGAGAGATAGAGAGACCGGATGAGAGCACGATATAACTTCCGCTCTTAAGAACCATATATACCAGGCTAAAAAATGTCGGGGTTCCTCTAATTGGCGGAGGAGGATGCCGCGAGGTTAGTCTGCCTACTTCGCGACAGAGTTTCACGAGTTTGCGAAACGTTCGGTTTAAAAAGTCAAAAATAAACTCGCCGGGACACGGCCGACCAGTCTGGGTTTGGAGTTGCGCGTGGGCCAGAGCTACATACGTGGTCGGAGTTGCTTTCTACGAGATACATATATACTCACATATACGCTTCGGGAATGCCCCTTATACAGAAGCTAGAACAGCTTTATAACTTTGATCTCTCTCTCTCTCTCTCTCTCTCTCTCTCTCTCTGTTTGTCTCTCTGTCTGTCCGTCACTGTCTCTCTAAACGCATTCATAAAATGATATTTATATATAACGACAAACTTACCAGAATCGCTTTAGTTTGGCTAATTACTTATTTAAAATGCAATATTTTTTTAGTCAATTATTTCATAAAAATTATTCAATAAGATTGTATATGTGTATGTATATATATATTGTTTCTTTTTTCTTTTTTTTCAATGAAGAAGTATACTACTTTTTTATATCAATGATTCAAAACATGAGAATTATTTTGTTCGATTACATCGTAAAAAGAATTCATCGAAGTAAGAAAATACAAGAGCTGGTCGAGAAATTTTCTGGCCGATTTCAAAACGTTTCTTCTATCTTTTCTCGGCTAACTTTTATTTTCAAATCGCGCAACTACAATTTATAGGCTTGGTAATATCGAGTGGGTTACGAAAAACAAAAAATTTACATTAGAAAGGTCTCGAGAAAGGATTAAATTGATTTTACAAATGGCGAAATCAACTACTTTTTTCTCTCCACCCGTCCCTCTTCCAAGAATTTATTAAAGTTCTTTTGCGTTTACACTTAAAAAAAAAAAAGAAAAAGAAAAAGAAAAAAGAAGAAGAAGAATAAAGAAAAAATAGGAAAAGAAAAAAAAAAGAATTTTCTTTTTTTTTATTTTATCAATCATCGGACAATGTTCTCGTTCGTTTTAAGAAATGACCGCTCTATTATCTTTCTCGTTTCTAAAGAAAAAAAAAAAAGAAAAAAAGAAAAAAAAAGAGAACGATTATATTTCTCCTTTCTTTTCTTTTTTTTTCTTTTCACGATTTCCTCTTATCTCCTTTTCGAAGCTTGGGAATTCACCGGGTGCGGGTCCGAACGCCTACGAAATCAAGGCTAGGCAACCTGTAACACTCGCACGTTACCGCGTAAGGTGAGGCCAGAGGGATCGACTACCCACTATCTTCCTCCTACGAGGAAGAGAAAGAGACTTCGAATAGGGGACCGCGCGGATTCGAGTCGAGTTGAGTTGAATTGAGTTGGGTTGAGTTGAGTTGAGTCGAGTCGAGTCGGTACACAGAGAGAGACGTCCAGCCGTTTGATCGAGTCGATCGATCCAACCAACTGGATCGCCCATATACCTTGTGGAGGAACGAGTTCACCTACGCTCAACAATGATCACGGAGAGAGTATCCAACACCTTCCTACTCTCCCCTTCTTCTATATTTCCATTTCCATTTCCATTTCCATTTCCATTTCCACTCCTCTCATCGTTGTTCTATTTCTCTTATTTCATCCATTTTATATATATACATATATAATTTGTATTATATTATATATATGTAACAAATATTTATTTTGTTTACATATATATAATTTATATATATATATTTATATATAATAAATATGTATTATATATATGTATATATAATGTATTTCAAAATAAGTTGAAAATTCGATCGAAAATTCGTAGGTATATACCAATTGCAAAAAAGAATACTGGAGTAAGCAAATGTGATGAAAAAAAAAAAAAAGAAACAGATAAAGAAATAATTCCATACCCTATCAAACCGTAGTAGTTCTAATATAATAGTAAACACAACGCGAATACTTCGAATCTCCCACGCGAATCTTTCGCGAAAAGATTCTACCTACGTTATTCGTCATTACCAGACTGGCCTCTCACTCCCTTTCTCCTACGTCACATTTGTATACGTTCGTAATTGTTGAGAAAAAAAATATATCAAGAAAAAGAAAGAAAAGAAAAAAATACAAGAAAAAATGAAGAAGCTAGAAAACGTTTAAGAGTTCTCTCGACACTTAACGAAAATCACAGTCTCTAGGGTTAAGCGGAAACAAATTTAAAAAAAAAGAAAAAAGAAAATAAACAAACAAACAAACAAAATCGAATTACTCACATCTTTACTTGGCACGCAGAGCGGCGTTCCTTCCTTAATGATACCGGCTTCAACCATAACGCCCATCACTATAGGATCTCTTGAATTGAAGATATACTGCGTAAAGAGAAATGAATGAAATGAAAACTGTGAATGACTGACTGACTTACTGAATGAATGAACGAACGAATGAATGAATGAACGAACGAATGAACGAAACTGGATTGTTTTTTATCCTTTTTTTTCTTTTGCACCACTCATAGACATTTCACCCGCAATACGATATACGATATACGATATACGATATACGATGTATATGTAGACATGTTTATGTAAGTTTTACCTGCGGTAAGACACGTAGTTTGCAAGGAAAAACGGCAATGTGTTTATTCTCGTCTCGCTTGCGTTGTTTAAGTTCCTCCCTGTAGGATGTAAACTTGTCGAACAGGTGGTAGATGATGTCGGCTTGGAAAATCTTAACTCCCAACGAGTCGGCAAGTTCTTGTGCGTCCCTCTCTATCTTTACATCAAACGCCAGAATTGTGGCATATCTGTGCGATAGAGCAAAAGAAAGTGTTGCTTATGTAAAACTCTGTGGAGTAAACTAGCGTACTTCCTTAGTCGATGAAGGAATCGAGAGAGAAAGAAAGAAAGAGAGAGAGAGAGAGAATGAAGAAAGAAAAAAAAAGAAGAGTACAAATTAAAGGATACTCACTGACTGTCGTGTTCAAGCATAATCGAGGCCTTCATCACGTCCTTCTTCACGACCGGTCCAATTCGTATACCAGAATACTGTGAGAAAACAAACGAGAAAACATCGAGCGATTAAAATTTAGATTTAGGATGAACGATTTATTGTCGCATAAGAAGAAAATGCATACATGCATATATATATATATATTGTGTGTGTGTGTATATATGTGTGATATATAAGTATATGTATATATTAAATCTTCCGTATACGTTCTCTTTTCACGTGTAACACCCACACGAATAAACGATCGTGTAGAGAGGACACGTGCATACAAACGTATGAGAGAGAAAGATAGAGAGATAGATACATATGAGAGAGAGAGAGAGAGAGAGAGAGAGAGAGAGAGAGAGAGAGAGAGAGAGAGAGAGAGAAAGAGAGAGAAAGAGAGGGAGAGAGAGAGAGAGAGAGAGAGAGTACGAAGAGACAGACGATGTGACGTAAAAATAACTTGTGACGCATGCCGTCCGGATTCGGCCGGGCGGTGCGACGAGACGCAACGCGTAGAAATAAACGCACCGATGGGGACCTACAAACAAGCTATTCGGCGGCGTCAACCAAGGCGCCATTTAATCATCCCTGCCTATCCTTACCCGCGTACTTATATGAATACATACGTATATACATACGTGTGTATTCTCGCGGCGTGTTCCTAGTATCAGAGAAAATTCCGGAATGCGTAAATTTTCTTTGTATTTCATCTTCTCTCTTTTCTTTTTTTTTTTCGACACCGTTTATATACGCATATATGCATTTACGTATATATACATCATGTATATTGACATAGAAAGAAAGAAAGATAGAGAACGAAAGAGAGAGAGAGAGAGAGAGAGAGAAAGAGAAACATAATCGATCGAAGTGATTGATTGTGTCTTTAAATTACGATTTAATTTTTTAAAGATTGATAATATACATCAAGTGTAAAGAGAGAGAGAGAGAGAGAGAGAGAGAGAGAGAGAGAGAGAGAAAGAGAGAATGAAAAAAGTTGGTTGTTATTCGACTAACGAAAAAAAGAAAGAAAGAAAGAAAAGGGAAACAGAAAAGAAAGAAAAAAAAGGAAAAAAAAAGAAGAGAAGGAAAAAGGGGAAAAAAAGAAAAAAGATATGGACGAAAGCTGGTACGATCCATTTTGGTAGGCATTTACGAGATAACGTTGCTTTTTAGGACTTCCGGTGGATTTCTTCGAACGACCGACCGACCGACCAACCAACCGACCGACCGACCGACGGACCGACCGACGGACCGAACGAACGAACGAACGATCTAACTTAAACCCCTGCCTGCATACCTGAAGATCAAGGAGACAGAGAGGAATACGACGGGAGGATCATTGACCGAGTTCAACGAAGATTATGCGTGGGCCCCCATTAGAAAGTGGTAGGTATCCAAATTTGACATCGAAGGGAGGAGGTGGAAGCGAGAGGAGAAGGGAAAGAAAGAAAAAAAAAAGAAAAAGAAAAAAGAGAACAAAATTTGAATTTCTTAATGATTTTAAACGAGGTATACCGCGAAGCTTCGATAAAGAAGGAAAAAGATCGAGCGGCGTTGGGAAGAGAGGTAGTAAAGAGAGGAAGAAGAAGAGGATGAAGAGGAGGAGGAGGAGGAGGAGGAGGAGGAGGATAAAGGGAAGGGGGGAGGAACGATCATTGGAGCAACGACGGACGGCAGATGTTACCAAGGAAAGAAATGTTGGTATAAACGGCAGGAAGTCGAGAGAGGGAGAGAGATAGATAGATAGATAGATAGAGAGAGAGAGAGAGAGAGAGAGAGAGAGAGAGAGAGAGAGAAGAGAGTCGACTTCCGGCATTTAAAATCAGCCGGTAGGGCACACAGATCCTCTATAGCCTCTCGTCGTAACAACGGAACGTTTCCCGAAGAAGGAAATGCTAATTTATTAAACTCGAGTTTGCTAAACTTGGCTCCTTCTCTACCTCTCATTTTCTCTCTCTCTCTCTCTCTCTTTCTCTCTTTATCTATCTCTGTGGCATCCTGTCTTACCGGTAGTGACGTCGAATTTGATTTCGTGATCGTAACTTATTTAACTAGCTCGATAACGGAGACGAAATTAGAAAGAGAATAAACGAGCAAAAGAGAGAGAGAGAGAGAGAGAGAGAGAGAGAGAGAGAGAGAGAGAGAGAGAGAGCTAGACAGAGAGAGGAAAATTAATCTGTAGAAATTTAATAAGAAAATATTTTCTCGATATTGGTTCGAAAGAAAGAAGAAAAAATAGAAAATAGAAAAGAAGTGAAAGGAAAAGAAAGGAAAAAAGAAAAAAGAGATAATAAAAAATAATAAATTCTTCCTTAGGAACTCTAATTAAGAATTTTAATTATCTCTCTTCTTTTTCTCTTCCCTCTCCTTCTCTCTCTCTCTCTCTCTCTCTCTCTCTCTCGTTCCTCTTTTCATATTCGCGTGGCTTCCGTTGAATCATGAAAACGCGCGCGGATATATCGCGACTTGTAAAAGGCCGCGATGCCGGTGCATATATGTATACATATACAGTCGGTAGACCGGCGTACGTTCGCGTGTCTGCACCCCGCATCCGCTCCCATGTCCCTGCGCGTAGCTCAGACTTATATACAACACCACACGGTTAAAAACAATGCGAGGAAACGAGCCATCTTTTCCTGCTGCGTTGCCGTTTGCCGTTTGCCGTTGCCGATGCACATAGAGAGAAAGAGAGAAAGAGAGAGAGAGAAGGAGCTGCTCCTTCGTCCGCTCTCTTAGGTGCACTTGACGCAGGATGCAGTATTGAAAGAACCAGTACATATAATACGATAAAAGTGAATGTGAGTGTGTGTGTGAGAGAAAGAGAAAGAGAGAAAAGAGAGAGAGAGAGAGAGAGAGAGAGAGAGAGAGAGAGAGAAACGTCAAAAGTTAAAATTACATTGGAGTTTCGGGTAATGCAAATGAAAATAAATGTTTATATTAAGAGTTACATTGTTTACTTTGCAATATCAATTTTTACTGTGTTAAGAGAAAGATACTTTAATTTGTATATGTATTTTTTTTTTATATTTTGTATAGCTATATTTGATAATAGGATCGTATGTTGCATATACGTATGGATACATTCAAGTGAATGAGTTAAAGGGCGAAAAGAAGAGAGAGAGAAAGAGAACATTAAAAGTTAAAGTAATATTCGAGTTTCGAGTAATGCAACGAAGATCAATTTTTATATTAGAAATGATATTATATTATATTTCGTTATTTTCCGACGTCAATTTTTGTACCGTTAAGAGAAAGATTTTTTTTTTTAATATTCTTTTTTAATATTTTAGTTTATTTATTTCTAAATATTTTTTTCAACAGTTCTTTGTAATATCGTTGCAAATATCTTTTTAAATGTTTCATTAAATATTTTTTGTAGAGCTGCATTAGTATGCATATACATATAATAGGATTATGTGTTGCATATGATATGCATAGATGTATTGCAGCAACTGCATATGCAATAATTTCCTCGTATTATATGCATACATGTATATGACAGATATAACGCATAGATAAGTCTTGTAACAATTGCATATGCAACAATTTTTACATATCTATATTGTGTATATATATATATATATATATATATATATATATATATATATACACATATTGTATATAAAAATATAATGCAAGTAGACGTATATAGTAAGTGCATATGCAACAATACTTTTTATTACACGTATAAAAAGAATATTAATGTATAGATATGTAAATATGAGAAAACTGTTCGCATTCTTTTATGCAACTATGTATATGGAAATATATTGTATTAACGAACGAATTAATTTTCATTAATCGTCATTATAAATAAGAAATAAAAGTCCTATCGACGTCTTAGAATCAAATCGAATCGAATGGAATCGAATCGAATCGAATCGAATCGAATCAAATCGAGTCAAGTCAAGTCGAGTCGAGTCGAGTCGAGTCGAGTCGAGTCGAGTCGAGTCGAGTCGAGTCGAGTCGAGTCGAGTCGAGTCGAGTCGATTGCGTGAGCAAAACGATGAATCGCGAACGAACGAACCAACGAACGAAAGAAGAAATGAACGACCTTACCGAATTAACGATTCTTATCAAGCGTCTTCCTGTCCTCGTCCTGTTTAAACGAACAGTATCGGAATCGATAGTTAACCGGGACACGCACTACCTTCTTGGAAGTAACTAGCTAACACGCAAGCTGATTAATAATCGTTCGTCGATACAAAAAGAAATTGCCAGTACGAGCACGAATCATTTTTCCGAGCATTCAAAATAATCTAAGCAATTTGATCTAAGAACTCTTTCTAAAATATTATCTTCTATCTCTTAATTAAATATATTAAAAAAAAAAAAAAAAAATCTTTCTTTTTCGTTTCTTCAAAATTTCATATCTATCGATACAATTGTAATCTTTTCAATTAGATCCAAGAATCCGAACAATTTGATCTAAGAACTCTTTTTATTATCTTTCAACGCTGATCGAATGTATCAGAATAAAAGATTTCTTTTTTCAAAATCTCATATCAATTATCGTAATTTTGATCTTTTCAATTCGATCTAAAAATATCTTAATCCGGATTGTTTGATCTAAAACCTTGTACTATTTTCTAACCGATCAAATATTTGGACGAAAATGTTTTCAAAATTTCAAAATATTCAAAATATTGGTTAAAATATTTTTAAACTTATCAATTCGAACTATCTCACACAGACACATATATCTTAGATATCTTAATATCTTAAAATCTTAGATACACACACATTACATGAAGAAAATTATGTTAATTATATGCAATCTTAATTATAAAATACTAATCCAAATAAATCTTATGCAGTCTTATTTCATTTTTTCTCATAGCAAAAATTTAAATTTCAACCTCATATACAAAAGTAATGGTTTCTTAAATATATATAATATAGTTTACATTAAAATACGAAATCGTATTACAACTTTAATATCGTATAACATTTCTTTTAAACTAAAACAAAAATTTTGTTACAGAAGATTCAAATCGTATTGCTCGTATCCTCTTTAACGTTTCAATCAAGAAAAACAATATTTTGTAAAAGTTTGTACAAAAGTAACCGCTCGCGTTAAACCATATTCTCTCTCTCTCGCTCTGTCTGTCTGTCTTTCTCTCTCTAACATTCTCGAGTAAACACGTAAAGAATATTAAGATAGCGTTGCTTGGAAATCTCCAAAAATCGTCTTTTATCACCTGCCGATGTGATTTTGTGAAAGTGCTATCATGCAACCCTCCTCGTCCCAACAAAAAAAAAAAAAAAAAAAAAAGAAAAAGAGGTCGCTCCTATCTCTTTATCTCTTGACTTCGACGAAAGTCAAAAACTCGAGTTTCGATCGAGAGAAACGAAAAAAGAAAAAATAAGAGAAAAAGAAAAATAAGAAGAGAGGAAGAAAGACAGAAAGAGAGAGAGAGAGAGAGAAATAACGAGTGTGCGTATCTGTACGACGAAAGAGTACATAGATCGTTATAAAGGAAGAAGAAACGAGGAGAGTATAATTTCACGATTACCTAGTACGATCTAGCGGGGCTAGAAATCGTGCGATCTTTCGTCGTTATTAGAAGGAAGGAACGGGGATAAAAGAGAGATAGAGAAGTTCCTGTCTGTGTACGAGTTAGTAGGTATATAGATAAATACATGTAAGTGCGCGAACGCGTGTGTACGTAAGTGTATTCGCGCTCGCGCGCGTGTATGTGTGTGTGTGTGTGAGAGAGAGAGAGCGAGAGAGAGAGAGAGAGAGAAAGAAAGAGAAAGAGAGAGGAGAAGAGGGAAGAAAGAGGAAAAGAAGGAAAGAAATATCCGGCGGTTCCCATACGGGCCGTGGAGCGCAAAAATGAATCGACGGATGCGACGTAATGAGAAATTGCATTTCCTGGTTATAATAATCGAACAAGTGAAAAAGAAAAGTGGTGCATTGCACTTTTTTGTAAGCGTGCATTGCTTTCGCTTACAAAAAAGAAAGGAAAAGAAACGAAAAAGAGAAAGAAGGAAAAAAGGAAATCAAAGAAAATTAGAAGAAGAAGAAGAAAAAAAAAAAGAATAAAAGAATCATACGCTTTTCTACTCTTGAAAAGATACAGAAATCGTGTGCTCTCCTTTAATGGACATCCTATGTATATCGACATACTTATACAAGCACGTATCATTCTCATACATATAAATATTCGAGTGTATATATGTATGTATACACACACATACACATCACGTAGAGTACGTGCAGTTTCATTAACGAGTATTCACTCCTTTTCGGTTGTGCATAACCCTTTATGCCGAAAAGGCAAACGATTCGAGAATCCTCCGTCCCTCCGTCCCTCCCACCCTCCGACCGTCCGTCCACCCACGGTACTCTCGCTCCCAGTGTGGGCAGTTTCCTGTACGTTGGTCACGTATTCCTTTTTTTCAGCCTACACACATCCGTGCGCGCGTGCGTGCGTGCGCGAGCAAGCTTCGACGGACGAACGAACGAACGAACGAACGAACGAAAGGGGGAGAAGGAAGGAAGAGAAAGAGGAGAAGGAGGATGAGGAGAATGAGGAGGAGAAAAAGAGGAGAGAGGGTTCCTCATGTTGGAAGCTCGCTCTTATACATACATACATACATACATACATACATGTGCACGGTGTTCCTTCGTCCCTTTCCAAACATATGTATATATACAGACATATCGTACTTATTTGGAGTCCCCACGTGAGATTGTTACACGTGTGTGAATGTATGTGTATGTATATGCGTATACTCTGTATACGGGGGACGTAGCCGATAGGCTATACGTGTACGCGCTGTCGCTCGTACGTCTATATACATAGCTACCTCTTCGGCTGTGCGTGCATGCGATAAACGTGACGTCACGTAGCCGCGTGATCGTGCGAGATAGAGTGGGGGGGAGAGCCCATTCATAACCCGAGCAAGGACAGCCTTAAGGCCGCCTCGGACGATACGTTACTTCGATTAGTAACAAACCAACATTTTCTCTCTCTCTCTCTCTCTCTCTCTCTCTCTTTCTTTCTTTCATTTTCATTCTCTCTGTTTTTCTTTTTTCTCTTTCTCTCTTTTTCTCTATCGTATATTCTAACCTTTTAAAAAATCGTGAACGTGGTAAACGCTTCAAAGAAAATAATTTTATGGTGAAAGCGAAAAGAAAATTATATACTTTGTTCTCTACGAATTATCGATCACTAATAAATACAATATTTCGATATCGAAAAAATTAATAATCAAATATTACAAATATACATATATATATATGTATGTATATATATATCTTAATCGCATAATTACGATATGCGAAACAATCTCTACTCATATCCATTCTCTACTAATATCTATCATTAATAAACACATTTCAATATCAAAGAAATTTATAAATATAAATATATATATCTTTCTCTCTTTCGATCACGCAGTTACAATATTCGATATAACCTCTACTCGTTTACAAAATGGCGGCTCCCCGTTAACGTGAATTTTACCTATAGAATAAAAAATATCTGACGATTTCCTTTTCTCTTTCTTTTTCTTTTCTTTTCTTTCCCCATATACGGTGTATAATTGAAATCAAATATTTTTTATACGTTGAGACGTCCTAAACCGATAGACGCAAAGTTCAAATCTATCCCCCCTCTCTTTCTTTCTCGCATGGCGGTGAATGCGCAATTAAGACACCCTGTAGAAGACTACGAGGCGTGCCCACGGATGTACCGCACGGCTGATAGCACGATGGATCACGACTACAAGCACCGTGTGCGACCAATGAGCCGTATCCTGCTAAACTGTTAAGAAGGAAGTGGTTCGTTGCTGCTCACTCTCTCTCTCTCTCTCTCTCTCTCTGTTATACCCTTCTGTTCTTGTCTCTCTCTCTTTCTCTTTCTCTCTCTCTCCCTCTATCACTCTTCTCCTGCCTTGAGCGACGACGAACACGCGTTCGTTTGCGATGCGTGTGTACGACTAGCCCTGCCTGCCTGCCTGCCTTCCTTCCCTCTTTATTTTTCTTTCTCTTTCCCTCTCTTTCTCGTTACTTTGCTCCCTACCTCTTCTCTCTCTCTCTCTCTCTTTCTCTTTCTTACATCTACCATTGTACCTTATATCCTTTTCTCGAGCATTTCGTAACACATCGACCGCTTGCAAGACACTAGAGTTTTTGCGGTTATAAAATTTTGCAAAAAGAACCAATTCCAACAACGACAAAGCTATACGCGCAACGGAACAGGTTGCATCGTTGTTCGTATGACAATGTACGTTAAAAAAAAATGGAGTTGTACCTTTCCAATGGTTTTATCGTTCATCGTTCGTTCTACTCTTACGTGTGATTATTTAAGAGATAAAAGAAACAGAAAAAAAATGAAAATTCTCTCTTTTTTTTTTTCTTTTTTTTTTTGTAACTCGTAAGATACTAGTTGAAATTTATGCATTATGTGTAATATTTCCAATTAATAATCGATGTACTAGCGGGATAAAAATTTGTACGAACAATGCTAATTGCTTACGATCGTTCATTCTCCTTCCACCGTGTCTTTTTTTTTTATGTTTAATATCCGATGATTCTTCGAGGTTATCGAATTAATAAATTTTTCGTTCGGTTTTACATTAACGCGACGAACGTTCGCCGTCTTTTACGACTGATCGCGACATCTAGTGAAAGAGTTAAGCTTGAAACCAAAAAAAAAAAAGAAAAACGGAAAGAAAAAATGACACGCGGCGACATCTAGTTCATTTTTTAAGATACATAAAAGATCGTTCATCGACGCACATAGGTACGGTAGAAATCACACACACACACACACACACACACACATATATATATGTATATCTAAAATTTTTTCTCTAAATTTGTTGATACCACTCACCGGAATTTTGCTGCTTCTAAGGAAATCTAACAAAGCTTCTAATGCACCCAATGTTGACGCTTGGACGTATACACCTCTTTCGGCAAGTCGTATATTTCCAAGAGCACTGCTGAGTTCTTTCGATATTTCTTCTTTAAGGACATCGACTTCGTCTGGTTTTTGAGCGACTTGAAGATTCAATCCTAAAGGAGAAGATATATAAAGGAATATTATTAGCTTGGTCCAATTAATTTTATAACAATAATTAACGTTTCGAATATACCTGCAATAGCTTTTTCTAAATCCTTCGCAGCGATCTTAACACCTTGCGCGGCCATGACTTCGCGATGCTCGATATATGCATTCTAACGAATAATAAGAACGTATAATAAAAAAAAAGATAGGATCATAATTGGATAATAAATCATTTAAACGACCAACCTTTACTCTTAATTCTTTTAACGGTTGCGGCATAAGAAGGGAACGAATTTGCGTAACTATAGGTCCATCAGTTCCCGCGACTATCATCGTATCACCTTCCTTCAACATACCATTGACTAGAATACAATCTATCGTAGTTCCTAAGCCAGGTAATGCTTTAACCTCTAGTACAGTAGCTTGAAGCTCTTCGCTGTACATTAGTCTCTTAGCTAACGGGCCCTGGGAAGCATCGACTATTAATGCTAGCAAATTTCCCATGCCCTCACCTACATGATAGAAGAAGAAAAAAAAAAGAAAAAAGAAGAGAAAGAAAAAAAAAAGGAAATTGTATATGTACATCATTTTCTCAGACTCTCGATACATTGAATTCGATTATGACTATACATAAATACGATTATTTCTAATAGCACGTACCTGTTATGGCACTCGTAGGAACTAAAGACACGTAACTACGTGGATCCGGATTTTCATAAAACAACGCTGCGTTTAGGCCCTGCTCGGCAAATTGCACTATAACGTCCTTCGAACGTTTCTCAAATTCCCGTTGCGTATTAATAGCTTGACTTTTTATAATATCCTGAACATCCTTTCGATTCATCGTTTGCCAATCGTACAACCTATCCGAAGAAAATATCTAACGTTTAATAATATCGATTCGTTTAACAACGTGCAGATTACCATTGATATCGCAAAACGATCAATCTTTTAATTACCTGTCGATCTTATTAAGAGCAACAACGAACGGACACTTCTTAGCTTTCAATAGATTTATACTTTCGATCGTTTGTGGTTCCAAGCCATGCATAATGTCCACCACTAGAATTGCTATATCGCAAAGAGAAGATCCTCGACTCCTAAGATTACTGAAGGATTCGTGACCAGGCGTATCTATTATTAAAAGTCCCGGTATCTTAAATATCTTATCAGCGAACTGTGTAAAAAGAAGACAGGAAAAAGAGAGTGAGTTAATCGGGATATAATCTGTGGGAGAAAAAATGTTTGCAACGATGTACTTACACCCTTTACATGTTTCGTTGACTCTTGTATAGCATCAATGGGTACATTGGTAGCACCGATTTGTTGAGTAATACCACCTGCTTCGCCATCTTGCACGTTGGTTCTTCTTAATTTATCGAGAATCTTTGTTTTTCCTGTATCTACATGACCCAAAACACAAACAACAGCTGCTCTTAAATTATCTAACGATTTTTTTTTCTCTGCTTCGATTCGACGATTTTGTATACGTTCTTGCGCACGTTCCTTCTTACGTGCGGCATCCGGTACCTTATCTTCCAATCCACTATCTTCCTCGCTCTCATCTTCGGATTCTGATTCACTCTCGCTTTCACTTTCGGACTCGCTTTCTGACGTTTCTTTCTTCTCCAAGTCCGCTTCCAATCGCGACTTGTCTTGATGATCGGATAAAATCGTTTCCTTGGTTTCCTCGGGCGTTTTCGACGCTTCATCCGACTTATCTATGTTGTATTAACATCTTCTTTTGTAACGACAGGGGACAATAAGAACGACAAATGCGAGAAAATATAAAAAGATCATTACCTTCCTCTTCCTGTTCGTCGCCGCTACTTTCAGCATCCCACGAGTCCTTTACCTCCTCTTCCTTTTTCTCGCTTACATCCTTTGGCGTTTGATCAACTATTTCAACTTGAACTCGATCCGTATCCGTTTCGGTATCTTCCGATTTCTTATCATCTTTTTCTTCCACGCTCACTTGTTGTTTTATCTTATTCTGTCTTACTCTCGTTCCTAACAAAACGAATTATCAAGTCGAAGATCGTTATTAATCGTTCATTGGAAAATATTCGTTTGGAAACGTACCTGCTCTAGGTTTCTTATCTCCCACATCAGGCAAATCTAAACCCTGAGCCTTAAGAGCATCGATCATAGCTTGAGCTCTAGCTCTATCTTGTTTCTGCTTCGTAGTTAAAAGTTTTCCTTCGGCTTTCAATCTTTCCTTCCTTTGCTTTTCCTTCAATTTTTTTCTTTCCTTCCGTTCTTGTTCCAATTGAAGTTGTTCTAATCTAGCTTTCTCCCGTAATTCTTCTTGCCTTATCCTTTCTTCCTCCTCTCGTTTTAATCGTTCTTCCTCCTCCTTTAATTTTCTTAAAGCCTCTTGCATAGCAGCGATGGTCTTCTTACCCGGTCCTTTAGCTGAATCATAAGTTTATTTATGTAACATAAATGTAGAAATATATTATTTATATAGAAATTGTTTGTTGGGATCCTCTTAGTACGTGGAAATCATATTTAGAAATATTGCGTAAAGTCGTGCAAGTGTAAGACGAAATACCTTTTTCTTTAGCTTCCTCTTTAGCACCTTTCTTCTTCTTCTTCTTTCCTTCCTCGGCTTCACCCGCATCTCCCTCGGCTTCCGCAGTATTAGGTACTTTCTCTTCCACATTTTTCTCATTTAGCTTTTCGTTACTTTCAGGTTTTTTCGTTACTTCACCGCTCTCAGCTTTTTTGGTAGCCTCCTGCGATCAAATTTGTTATCGATTAAATTACATATCGTATGCTAACGACGCGTTTGAAATTTCTCTTACTCACTGCTTTTTTTAGAGCCAATTTCTTTTGCTTCTCTCGTTCCTTCTTTTCTTTCTTTTTTTGAGCTGCAGTTTTTACGGTACCACCTTCCATATCGTCATCGGCGGTAACACTTGCGTCGTCGACGGCCGCTTCATTATTAACGTCATTTTTCGAATCTTCCTTTACATCCTTATTTTCACCTTTATCCTTTTTCTTATCCTTCTTTGCTTTCTTCTTTTTATCCTCGTCGACTTTTTGTTCCGATTCATCTTTGACTTCTTTATTATCTTTAATTTCTTTAACATCCTTTATATCTTTAACATCTTTGACAGGTACTTTCTGTCCAGAATATTCCAATTCTAATTCTGCCAAAACTTTCTCTATGTCTTCGTCGCTATCGTTACGCTTTCTTCTTGCTATTCATACGGACAAATACTTTTTTAGTTTATAACCATCTTGTCTTATGATACCAATATCATACATTAAGAATTAATCATAAAGCGTTAAATCATATATAACGTTTTAAAAAGATAGTAACATACGCACATGCAATGTATAAAATTCAAATATTTATGATAATATCAAGAAAAAATTCAATTCGTTAGAATTGGCAACATATATCTGTAATAATAAATTATATAAATATTCATTTCTTCGCATTTGAAATATGTTGCTATTCTATTATTTCACATATTATAGAGAAAATATAGACGTTATAAAATGAACACAGTAATGTATAAAATAATCGTAGAATTCTTTCAATGTACAATACTTCATCGAATTTCTAATAGATAGATTATTGCGAAAAGTTACGTAAATACAATATATCGAGACGAAATGTTGGTTACATGAAGCACATATGTTATCGGCAGGATTGAGGTTAAACGAAAAGCAGACGACAGTTGTTAGATCGAAAAATAGCTTTCGATTTATGTAATAACGTATACGTGGATTAATATAAACATTGTCTGTTATAAAATTAAATGATATAAAAATGACTAGTAAATGTTTCCTCACCCTTTTTCCCTTTTTTCGGTTGAGATTCCTGCATCTTCCACTGATTTCGAGGAACAACTTTCTTTTATACAATAAGTATTTTTTTTCGTTCCGAATTTCTTAATTTATTAAATTTTATTACGTTTTCAATCGTCCTTTCTATCATACGGATGATATCTGTATGCAGATCCTTTTGTACTCTGATCACGAAAAAGGCTGTACACCTACGGTCAAATCATGCCATACATACTCCATATATACAATAAACGTTAGAGAATGGTCTGAAGTTGTTTAGAAATATCTTTAGTCAAATATCGTTTCACCACTGCAATCGCTCCCGATAGACTTTTATTATCGAATAATATCGATATTTTTAAAGATTTTCGCATTCTCTGATCTTAACCAATCACGTGATGTATATTCCTACATCGTCGTACGTGATTGGTTTATAACTTTTACTTCATATATTACGAGAAAAAATGCATTTGAAATATTATTTTCTTATAAAATACTTCGAGAATAAATTATAATTATGTTTCATCCCTGTATATAGATACGTAAATTAATTCTTAACGTAACCAAACGTAAATGAGAAAAGAATTGAATGTTCCCTGAAGGAACGTCTGTCATTGGCTCATTCTATCGGCGTGAACCAATCAGCTTGCAATATAATAATGCTTACGAATATACAATCGTTAAAATTAACCAATCAATATCGTTGTCTTGTGTGACGTCACGAAGGTGCCAAGCGTATCTTTTTTAATCTAGTAAATTAACATGCATTGAAATAAAAACTAAAATCTACTCTTAATTTTAAAGATTATTTAATAGTATGTTTACATTGCTATATAAAGTCTCAAAGGTAAACGGATATGATTATTAAAATAGCGTATCAAATAATTATTTAACAGGAAATAAATAGAATAAAGTGGAATCAAGTTTAATCTATTCGATGTTATCAGGAATTTGATAAGAAGTTCCGATTTAATTAATTAAAAGATTAATACAATCTAAAACAAGTAAAGTCATCATTTTTCTTTTCTTTCTCTTTTTTTTTTTTTGATATATATTTGAAAAATGTACATTATAAAGTTATCAAGTATGGAAAATTTACAATTAAATTCTATATCTGTTAACTACATTGCTCTTCAATATGATGTTATCCGATATTGTCTACCAATTAAGAACACGTTAAAAGTACTTTCATTTATAAAATCATAAGGTATTGACCACTTAATATATATGTACATATACATACTGTAATCAATCTAAATTTTATCAAGATCATAAGTATATTGATGGTTTCATATATATATTTATATATGTAATCAATCTAGATTTTATCTTTGAGTGATCTAAGAACTTATCAATTTAAAGTACCATTGGGTGTAAAGTATTATTCAATAAAGGAATTTTATAAATTACGTTATATATCGTAATACATTATACTTATTCGTATAAAAAAAAAAAAGAAAGAAAACAAAGAACAATCGAATATTTCCGATATTACAAATTAACAAATTGATTGAAGAATTTTATTATTCTTATATTTTTTTTTCTTGATTTATTTTATTTTTTTTTTTTTTTGTTGAAAAATCTTCCAACTCGATGCCTTATACAAAATATCACCATGCATGTTTTATTTACAAGTCTCGGAAAAGTCAAAGGTATTCTTTGTACTTTTTCGTAATTTATACATATACACACGCATATATATATATATATATATATATATATATATCTGCATATACATTAAATAATTCCTACATATAAAGTACATTCCTAAAATATTTCAAATATCGCCGAAATTTAACATTTTTGTATTTCGCAGCTCGAGTTTTTTGCATTGCTAATTCGTCGATTGGGTAATGCAATTTGCGGCGGGGCTATTTCGAAGGAGCAATGAAAGGCAGCAAAGCGCGAAACACGTAACACAACATAGTGAAAGCATGTTATTACACGAATTACGACGCATATAGAATTCGAATCGACATTACCCAGTAACCATGTGTATAAGATAATAACTCGCTACGAATTAACATCCATCTTAATGCATTTACATTGCACAATTTTCTTTTACGGCGTTATTCAAATGAATAATATTTAACCGTAATTGATATATACTAATCTAATAAAATTACGCATATGCCGATCTCTTTTTCGCAAGATCGTTCGTCAAAATTAATTAATAATTAACATTATCGCATTGAACGGGAGCACGCAAAAATGAGAGCGCCGCTGAATGTCTGTTGTATGATATAAAAAAAAAAAGGAAAAAAAAAAGGAAAAAGAAACAAAAAATCTTACAATTGCAATGTTCTCAATAGCACCCGTTGTCGTGTTATCAGTCTCCCTTTCTTGGACTCTTGATAAGAAAAATAATTTTTTTTTCTTTTTTTTTTTTTTTTCAAGCGAAATCGTTCTTTCGAACACTGCCTTCTTCGAAATGAATATTTTCAATTGAAATCAATGTAAATTATTTGGTCAAATAGAAATTTGTAAGATCTTTACACGATATCAAGAAATTATCGAAATCTGAATCTTTATGACAGAAAACTTCAGATAGTCGATTTTTATAAAAGAAATTTGAATTATATAAAAGAACTGTAGATCAGTCCTGTTTTAATCGTAAGTACTCAAATCTAATCAAATTTAAATCCAAAATCGATCGATTCGATTGACGTTCGTCGTGTCGAACAAGAGAGACAAAGAAAAAGAGAATACTTGAAGAAGAGTATGATCGCACGACTGAAGACACGAGGAGATCCAATTGTTTTTGCTAAAATTAAAATGACGAAAGAAAAAAAGAAGAGAAAAAAGAAGGAAAGAAAGAAAAAAAAAACAAAGACGAAAGAAAAAAGAATTAAAAGAGTGAAATCATTTCGACGAAGAATCATTTTCTCATCGCTTTGTGATTACGACGATATCTTTCCTGCTTTCTCTTGTTTCTCAATATCGTGTTTACGCCGCCTTTCCTCTCTATCTCTTCTTACGAATTCAGGATCATTCCAATATTGAACCTCTCCGCTCGCGTAAAATACGAAAATTAAATTGGTAACAACGAAAACAGCAAATACGACCCAAAATACGAGTCTCCATTCGGTCATCAATTCGTTCGGCGTAAGTGCTCTTACGATGTAAGGTGTAAAGATACCACTTAAAGCACCTATTCCATTAACCACAGCCATCAGCGAGCCGGAGTAATTCGGACTGAGATCAAGTCCGTTTACCTTCATGCCGGGATAGAAAGTACCTGTTGAAAGAAAGTATTTCGTTTCGTTTTGTTTTTCTATTTTTCTTTCGATTCTTTTCTTCTCTTGCCTTGGCAAAAGTAAATAGATACAACATACCCATCAGAGTCATTCCGATGGTAAACATAACGACGACAATGGTCCTGTCACATTCGGCGTAGGATGCCCCAACTAAGAAAATACCAGGTCCAATGGAAGCTATCGTCGTCCCGAGTTTTCGTACGTTCGTTCGTGACATAAATCCACTTGTGATCATCTTGTCGGCCAACCAGGAAGATATTAAACTAGAAATCCACATGCAGAGATACGGAAGAGAGGACAAATAACCGTTGTTCTTGATCGAGAACTTCATTACGTTGTTCATGTACGTTGGGAGATCAGTGACCATCGTGAAGAAGCCCCAATCGTGACCAACTTGAGCGGCTACCAAAGCCCAAAATGGCACTGACGTGAACATGTGTCGCCACGGTACCAAAGGTGGTTTCTTATGTGTATGAGCGCTCATTCGGTCGTGCAAATATTTCAATTCGCGTTCGGAGATGAACGGATGCTCGTCCGGATTGTTATAACACAATATGATCCACATAATGAACCATAATACACCTACCGCACCAAAAACATAGAAAACCGCAGCCCAACCAATCAGTGAATCTTGAAGAATCACACCGGAAACGGAAGTACCGAAAACTGTGCCGAGTAAAGCACCAGCGAATACCAACGAGCCAAGTTTCGATCTCTCTTCCGGAGGTGTCCATTGCGCTAACATCGAGTTCAATGCAGGAAATGTCGTACCCTCGCCGAGACCCATCAAGAAACGTAAAATGGTAAGTGCAGTGGCTCCTCCCCATTCGACTGCGACCGGTGTTAAAAGTGTTGTCACTGCGGTAGAAAGAATTCCTAAACCGAGCGAGTACTTTCCACCGAATCTCTCAGCCAATAGACCTCCTGGCAGATGAGTGAGTATGTATCCCCAATAGAATGAAGACAATATCATGCTCTGATGTAGCAAAAGAAAGAAAGAAAAAAAGGATATATTAGTACATGTGTCTGCTTAGTAAAAAATGTAGATAAGTAGATGGATAGATGGATAGATGTATAGATAGATAGATGGATGGATGGATAGATAGATAGATAGATAGATAGGTAGAGAAAGAGAGAGAAAGAAAGTTAAGTGAAAATGAATAAGATTCGATCAAATGTTTGTGTCAAATTTCCAAATTGCATATATCGCACATAGAACTCTAGAATAGTATATATAAATATTTCATTTTGTGTTCATATCATCAGAAGTAAAGAGGAAACATTATTGTTATACGTTCTTGATCGGTCAACTGGCTTTCCTCACCTGTTGTCCTACACTCCAATCGTAAGTGCCAGATAGTTTCTGCTCTACTGGTTGATCTTCTTGAAAAACAGGACAAGTATTGTCGAGCGAGGCATTTGTTGTTTTATTACTAGGTATGACCATTTGCGTCAAGGCGATCGACAGGCACACTCTCATGACGTAGGCATTGAAGATCGCAAAAAAGCCCATCACGGCAAATACCAAACGTTGCGGTACTCCCGCACCTAAAACAAAACCGGTAACACATTCGCTGTGTTTAGAATCGAATGATCGAACGATCTAGTGACTTGAATTCTACATATCGTTAGAGACGTGAACGTTCGATCATAGAATTCCAAACGATTGCATTCACCGTTGCCTTCTATCGATTTGGTTAACATTACATACATACATACATACATATATACGTGTATATTGTATATACGAATAAAATATATGATCGAGGCTGCACTATGAATAATTTTTTTTTCTTATATTTATTCTTTTTTCTCCATTTCTTTAACTTCCCCTTCTTCGTTAATTTTTTTTCTCTTTTTCTTTCTCTTTCTTTGCGGAATGATCGACCATGATATAAGCGGTACACGGTAGTCGATCGAAAAATCCTCGACATCTATTTACAAATTTATTTCCGTCTTCCTTATTATACCAATTAGACATTTAAACGGCATCGGATTTCTAATACCGATTTGATAGAAAATTTAATCGTTTGCAACCAATCGAGATTTAACAATTACTTGTAAACATGATTATACAAATGTTAATACGTAATCATTCAAAATTAATGCACTAATCTATTATTAAGAATAGCGAGAAAGAAAGAAAGAGAGAGAGAGAGAGAGAGAGAGAGAGAGAGAGAGAGAGAGAGAGAGAAAGAGAGAGAATGATTCACGTCAAAACGTAGAATATTGAAAACCGAGGTCACATCGTAATACCAAGAGAGGCATCAAAATTCGAAGGACATGACCCTTGAGAGTACGTCTACCCTGATACGACGATGGCATGTCGATCACGATCGACAAACTTCCGTTCAAGTCAAAAGCACGATCTACGAGAGAAAGACAGAGAAAGACAAGAGAAAGAGAGAGAGAGAGAGAGAGAGAGAGAGAGAGAGAGAGAGAAAGAAAGAAAAATAGAGAGAGGAGATCGATAGAAGGTCTTGTACACCATGCATTTACGTGCTCCTCGCGACAAAGTCGATCGTTACGTCGAAAGGAAAGCAGGAACTCGAGAACGAGGGTCGAGTCGAGGTCGAGGTAAACTCTGCGCCAGGAGAATTGCAATTAGCAATCGTTGGATCTTACGTTAGACTTTGTCATCAGAATAAAATGAGTACAAGAGAGAGAGAGAGAGAGAGAAAGAGAAAGAGAAAAAGAGAGAGAGGGGGATGAAGTTATCGATAGATACTAATAAGGAGAAAGGGATCGAGAATCGAACGTAATTATAAAATTCGACCTTCGTTAACTGAGTCGATCGATTATTATTAATGAAAAAAAGAAAAAAAGAAGAATAATTCCATTCTCTGACCGATCAAGAATTCTATCTATTATAATAGTACGCTCAACTTTCGCGAACAACTCTTGACTCGTAATATATTTTTGTTTGTTTCTTCTTTTTTTTTTTTCTTTCTTTTTTCTTTCTTTCTCTAGAATTATCTTCCCAATGAAAAATTTTGCTTCGATTAATATTTTCGAAATAAATTCCCGAAATTCTTCGTAATCGATCGGATTCTATCGTAATCGCTTTTAAGAAATAATTAATCCGATTAATTTCAAGGATCTAACGATTGATAAATGATTATATTGTGATACAGTTTGCGATTAATTTTAAAGGATAACGATGATTCATTATTTTAGCGAGACTAGACGACAATCGTAAGAATAATGATCATAATTAAACGTTACGACAATAATATGGATGAGGTAAATTGCGAGGAATTTCGTGAGGAATTAATGAGAAAATAAAAAAAAAAAAGAAAAGAAAAGAAAAAAAATTGCAAATATAAAGAAATACCGAAAGGAGGAGAGTGTGTGAGAGAGAGAGAGAGAGAGAGAAGATATATGTATTTGCCAGTCACATTGCAATGTTTGCTTCATTCTTTGAAAAAAAAAAAAAAAAAAAGAGAGAGAGAAAAAGGAAAAAACGAAAGAAAAAAGAAAAGGGGAGAAAAAAAGAAAGAAAAAAAAATAAAAGAACAAAACAAACCACTGTGGAATTCAAAAAGTTCAGACACGTAACACTTTTTTTACATCGACAATTTCCCTCTCTCTTTTTCTCAAGTGGAAAGGTACGCTAGAGGATCACGGTATGCAAGACATCGCTCATTCTTTGCAAGAGGTATAGAGATATAAAGATAGAAAGGAAAAGATAGATAGAAAGAGAGAGAGAGAGAGAGAGAGAGAGGGAGGTAGAGAAAATTCTTGTCAAAACATAATTGAGCAAGGCGCAAATGCAAACGTAATAAATTTAATATCAAACGATTATGTAAGTAAGTCTCATTACGTTTCTTGAATTATGATTACTATGATAGTATAAAAACGATTGCTAAAAATAACAACGATTCGTTCTTCTTTCTTTCTCGCGCTCGTAAAAATCGCGACATAGCAAATTAGTGGGTGCTTGTCATTTTCATGGACGCATACATATCATCAAGGTCTCTCTGTCTCTCTCTCTCTTTCTCTCTCTCTCTCTCCCTCTCTTTACGTATGATGTATACATATTTGAAAGAGTTCTCCTTGTAAATGACGAACGTACGGATATTATAGGTCTATGTACTTACATATGCAGATGTATATATATTATATATAGGTTTGTGTTTACATATGTAGAACGAAACGAATTGTAAACTCGTAAAAATTTGCTAGGATATCTTAGCTATAGTCGTAATCGTAGTCGTAGTCGTAGTCGTAGTCGTAGTCGTCCCAGACGGTTCTCCTTTTACACGCTCGAGAGGAGGAAATCGTTGTATATGTGTCTGTGTGAATCGTTCTGTTACGAGTTGCGCGTTTAGAAATCGCTTATTTTCTACGCTCCACTTTGATAGTTCCTCTCGATTAGGAAAAGAAAGAAATTAAACGCGATGAGGAAGGTTTCTAGAGCATTTCCCATTTTCCATTGATGATCAGCGATATCGATTCGTTCATTAGAATGACACATATTTCTTTCTCTCTCTTTCTCTTTGTCTGTCTGTCTGTCTGTCTGCCTGCCTGTCTGTCTGTCTGTCTGCCTAACTGTGTTTCAGTAATTCTCTGTCTCTTTCTAGTTTTAATTAGAAGAAGATACCTATCAACGGTACGTCATTCTTATTATCTTATTCTCATGTTTTCTTTATTTACTTTTTTTTGTTTTATTTTTTTCTTTATTTTTTTCTCTTCTTCCTCCTCCTTCCTCTCTCTCTCTTCTTTTATCGTGTACTATAAATTCGCATAAAATCACGTTCGCACGTGATCATTATATTACGACTGAATTAATTACGCGAAGTTAACGGAGATACACGGATTATAATAACGCGTTTCGTCCTAATGCGGAACGGCAATATCATCGATGTTATTGTTTTTTATTATTTAAATTGCAAAATAATAAATATATTGTTTAATAATAAATACGTAAAAAAAAGATAAAGAAAAGAAAGAAGAAAATTTACATTTGCATCAGGTAATGATATTAACGTTTCATCTTCTTTCGATCATTTTCTCGATGAATGATCGACATGATCGATCACCATGAATCAATAATCCTCTTATATATTTCGAGTATCGATTGTAATCAAAAGATCGATCGATCGGAATCTATATACCGTATAATCAAATTCTTTTAATGTCAGACATAAATATTATATCTTTTTTTTTTTATTTGCATCCAATGATTTATGAGACAGAAACAATCCCATACGAATTAAATATATTGTAATAAAAGCCGAAAGGTAATAAGTGAAAATGAATTTACGATTTATATACTTTTAGATCTTCCTCTATTTCTTCTTCTTCTTCTTCTTCTTCTTCTTCTTCTTCCATTTTTTCTTCCTCTTTTTCTTCTTTTTTCTCATACATTCATATAAATATACCTATGTACATGGAAAGATACATTAACGATTGTTTTATCTTATCTCGCGAAGAAGGGAATTCCAAAATATACACGAGAAATCGAAATATACTCGTATCGTTGTTTGTACACAAATTCTATACAAATCGAAAAAAATTGATTCGCTAGAAAGAGAGAGAGAGAGAGAGAGAGAGAGAGAGAGAGAGAGAGAGAGAGAAAGAAAGAGAGAGAGAGAAACGAGACGGGACGAGACGAGACGAGATAACGAGAAAAGAACGAATCATTCGAACGCAAGAAACTTAATTCCTGTAATCTTCTGTCACAGAGAACAACGATTTCCGTCTTTAATGAACGATTACTATAATAAATGAGCAAGAAGAAAAAAAAAGAAAAAAGAGAGAGAAAGGGTAGTGCATCTTCTTATAAAAGAAAAGGACGAAAAAGAAAAAGTAATGATTTAGACGAAAAAAAAAAAAAAATGTAGAGATGAAAAAAATGAGATCAAGGTTGAAAACTTTCTTCGAAATTTTGTTCTCTCCTAATCGAAATGAAGAGTATAATAAAGAAATGAGAAATTTAAAGATCGAATTAGATAAATATCGAAAGTAAATGACGAGATTTTCATAAAAGGAAGAATGAACGACAGATAAAAAGAAAAGTAATTTAAACGGATATCGTCAAAATTTTGAAGAGATAAAAAAAAATAAAATCAAGGTTGATAACTTTCTTTTAATTTTTCTATTTCCTAATCGAAATGAAGAGTATAATGAATGAGAAATTTAACGATCGAATTTTCATAGATAACGAAAGTAAATAATGGGTCCTTTATAAAGAGAATAAAAAACCGTGATTAAAAGAAAAAAAAAAGAAAGAAAGAAAGAAAGAAAAAAAAACTGACGAGAAGAAAAGAAAATAATAATTTATAAAAATTCTAACGAGTGAGAAAAATAATATCAACGTTGAAAAATTTCCTCGAATTTGTTTACTCTGTAATCGTAACGAGGAGTACAATAAATGAAGAATTTAGCGATAGTATTTATAATATATAGATATTAAAACGGACTAATGTAATTGCTGTATCATAATTACGAAAAAAAAAAAAAAAAAAAAGAGGAGAAAAAAAAAGAAAAAAAATCACACACATAAACACACAAAAGAAAAAAAAAGAATATCATCGTTGTAATCACTTTGTGAGTGACTTTTATAAGACTATTATCAGACATTTTTTGAATAACACGAATACCATCGTGTCCTCTGTATTATTCTCTCAATACAATTATCATTGATACATTCAACCAAACCCGATTACATGCTTTTACTTTTGTCGTTATTCCTCTAGTTTCAATTATCGTTCTCGATTATAGGAAACTGCGCCTTCGTGCATTATTATCGAACAGGCTAATCGAGTTGATCGATTTGATTTCATCGTTTACGTAAAACTTGCCGCGAGCTTTCAAAGACGAGAAGTCACGTTCGTTCGTTCGTTCTTTCGTTCGTTCGTCCGTTCGTTCGTTCGTTCGTTCGTTCATTCGTTTGTTGGACGTTCACAAAATTCCAAAGGAGTCGTAAGTTTACATATATATATATATATATGTACACATACATACATACGAGGCTTAACGTATGTGTATAATTACTTACGTCTTTACATATCGCACAGTTTTATTTTTATACGACGTCATTATTTTTTTATTTTGTCTTTTTTTTTTGTTTCTCTTTTTCTTTTTTTCAATTTTTTTCTCTTTTCCTCTATACACACTCATAAACGCTTTTAATAAATTTGTCACATCAGTTGAATTACCAAGTATTACGAGGAAACTATTTCACTATTTCCCAAATGATCTTTCTCCCTCGGATTATCCTCTATTGTCTACCATTCCCCATTAATCCTTTACAAACTATCGCTAAACTTATTTTCCTTGTTATATTATTAAATATCTGCGAACGTAACATACTTGAAAAATATTTGGTTAAATTAATTTTTATCCAAATAATATATATATATATTCGATGTTTTTTGTATTTTAAAGTTTCTATTATTCGTCGTTCATAAAAATTGATTCATAATTTTGTGGGAAGTTCATCCAAAAGAATCGTACAATATCGATACTTGTCATTTGAAAAAAAAGGAAGAAAAATGGTTGCACTTTATTGGTCGTACATGATCAACTCAATTATGCAAAAGTTTTGATTAAACAAAAGAAAGAAAGAGAGAGAGAGAGAGAAAGATGGAAATATAAAAATTACTGTGATTAAAAATAACAGGAGAGGCAAAAAAGATAAGAAATTAATAGTAACGTGAAAATATATATACATACATACATATATATGTATATATATATATATATATATATATATATATATATATATATAAAAATATCGGAATTTGTTCTAGATTCTATAGAGAGGAGCAAAAATTTATTTCTTATCGCTTGTCCTTCGCGACTTTAAAGATCTTTGGACTATCATATTTCTCGAAAAGTTATGACATTGTTAGATCAACCCCAAGTGCTATCGATAAAGAGAGAAGACAACCTTGTCTTTATCATTGACAAATGTTACCAACTTGTATCGCTCATCTTTTCTTTATCCAATTAAATTTTAACACGAGCGTTGAATACATCGTGTCTTTCAATATCCAATCTTTATAAAATTAAACAAAACAAACAAAGAGAAAGAGAAAGAGAGAGAGAGAGAAAGAGGAAGTATAAAAATATCAAACAATAAATTGAATTAATAATATTTTCGAAATTGACGTACTTAGTTATAAAGAAAGAGTTTAAAAGAAAAAAAAATAATAAAAGATATAAAAGTAAAAGAAAAGAAATTAAACAAACCGATAAAAATTCTCATATTATCTGTATATACGTGTTAATACGTATTAACGAACGTATACATAGATATTACATCTTATAGTTAGCCGGTTAAAGATTCCTGACTACGCGAAAGGAAACAACGGCGACGAAGTATGTCCAGTTTTCTCAAAAGATTTGAAAACACAAAAAAAAATTGTGAGTCGTGTACGTATGCGCATGCGCACGCGTGTAAAAAAGACAAGCTTCTTGATTCAAACTTACAGCATACTTTCCAAGCCGACAGCATCTTGATATTATCGTTCCAGCTTCTAGTCAACGACGATGATTTTCCTTCTTATTCGTTCTTTCCTTTTCTTTACGTTACGAAGAATAAGAGAAATATATATATATATATATATGTATATATGTATATGGTGAGTACCAACCACCCTGCTACTTTTTTTCACGACACGACAAATTACTCGAAATCCTCTTTGATTCTTTAGATCAGTAATATCCTCGTTAGATATAAGTACCAATAAAGAATCTTATTTGACGAAAGAGAAAGAAAATGAGTGAGAAAAAGAAAGAGAGAGAGAGAGAGAGAGAGAGAGAGAGAGAGAAAGAGAGAGAGAGAAAATAAAAGAGAAAAGAAAGAAAAAAAATTACACGAAAACAAAAAAAAAAGAAAAGAAAAAGAGAATCCCGAAGAAAAATATTAGACAGGTGGCTGGTTACTCGTCCGATTAGGGTCGATCGACCCTCGTACGCGCCTTTCGATCGACTGAATCGGCATCCAGCACAAATTCGCTTTATAAATGGTAGCCGTTAAGCGCGCGAAGCAAGAAAGAGAGAGGAGAAACACGCGAGCGTGGCGATAAGGCGAGCCCATACTCTCTATACACAACCGGCATCTAAGTTAAACGATTTAGACGACGGTGAAACCGAGAACGGATCGACGATGATCAGATCAGATAGTGATCGAGCCAATCGAAAAAAGGAAAACAAGATTTTCTAGGGTTAAGGATAAAAATGATGAGGATGATGATGATGATGATGATGATGATATGTATGTATGTATGTATTTGTACGTATGGAGGGAATGGAGACACAGGAATAAAAAATGAAAGAAAAAAAAAAAGAAAAGTTTTCAACTCAGTGAAATCTCTCTCTCTCTCTCTCTCTCTCTCTTATTCATTTACTCACACGTGTCACTTCTCTACTTAGAGATGATCAAACAAAAAGAACATTTCCTGATCTATACATACATACACACATACATACATATATATATATATATATAGTTAATCCATGAACGTTACTCGATTAATTTTTAACTATCGTGTAACTAGGTAGACAATATCGATATCTCTTCTTTTTATATTGATTAGTTAGTTTCAGATTCTTTATCGTTATCTCATTTAATTTCCTGCAACTCCCTTCCCTTTCCATCCCAACTCCCATCTCCTTCAATTAAACACTACTCCTGAGCCATAAGGATCTTCTTTTACGATGACATTGCATTATATCGACATCTTGTGAAATAACATGTAACGGTTCTATTTGTAAAAGAAAGGATCGAGAAATTAATCGATCTAGGTGAACGGGTATATACATATATATATACACACACACATACACATACGTGTTACTATGCTTGATATAATAAAATTTAACGAACCTGAGAGTATATTACATATACGTATATATATATATATATATATATGAGGAAACCTATATGAAGGGAATCTTCGTTGTGAAAAAAAAAAAAGAAAAAACGGAAAAGAAAATAGAAACAAAAATTCCATTCATATTTCTCTGATATTTCGAGATTTTATATAATTCCATATAATTTTAATATTTGCTTTGACAGTTTCGTGGATTTATTTTTGCGTATGCTCGATAAGAAATATTCTTTACGAAGATCCACAAGGAAAATCTTTCTTGAAAATTTATACGATCTACTCCTCTCTCTATCTCTCTCTTTCTCTTTTTCACGCATACGCCGTTTCTAGTGAAAAGGATTAAAAAAAAAAAAAAAAAAAGGAGAATTGAGAAAGAGATAAATAAAAGATAAAATATACAAAATTTTGCACGCAATTAAATACCGATAAAGCAAAAAAACCAGGCGCAACCTTCGATTAGAAAAAGAAAAAAAGAGAGAAAAACGCAAATAAAATCGATTAACGATTATATCGAACGATAACGACAAGTGTTCGTCAAGCATGTGTATGTATATACGTGTGTCTCTCTTTCTCTCTCTCTCCCCCTTTATATCGTTTTTACTTCCTCATATAAACTAAATACGTGTTTTTTATTTTTTTTTATTTTATATAGAGATCTTTTTTCTTTCAATCTATAAATTGTTTTTGAAAAGTCGAACACTGAAAAATCATCAAAATGATGAAAAGAGGATTGCAATCTTTACGCTTGATTGATTTATATGTACGCATTTAGATCCAAGATAATACTTGTAAATACGAGGTCGTTCTTTTGTTTCCTCTTTTTCTTCTGGCTTTTGCATATGCATGTAAATATATATATATATATATATATATATATATATATATATTGAGAATTAGAGCAACACGTGTAAAAACGTATACGACGTTCAAAGTGTTGCAAGTGATTACTTTCCATTGCTTTTACAGGGGTTGTAAGAAAAAGAGAAAAAGAAAGAGACAATGAGACATATACAAAAATTCTTCTTTTTCTATCGGAAATATAATAAGTTAAACCGTGGCGTTCTAACTGATTGCACGAACGCCTTGTAATTCGAAACTTTACAATATGCTGCTTTTTTAACGTCCTTCCAATCTTTTTTCTTTAATTTAACTATCACATCGATCTTTTAAGACATATCGTTTTCACAGATTACAATCGTTTAAAGAATTCAATTTAAAAAAAAGGAAGTTGGATTAACGAATTGATTGTTAAAAAGAGAAAAAAAAGAAGGAAAAAAAATGAATAACAAAGTTCGTGTAATATCGAAATGGTTTCTTTCTACTTGATCGATAAAAAAAAGAATATATATATATATACATAATATATATCTTTATATATATATATATATAAATATTCTATGTATAAAAAAAAATTATTTACAGACTTGACGAGCCTCCTTTACTTCGACTAGTCTTATCTACTTAGACAGGCTACCATCTCTGAAGTGTTCATTCCAGAGTGTCGTCTTATCTTCGATTATCATAGATGATCGATGATAGTACAGTCTTATCATATATAAACTCAAATATTTCAACGTTCTCCCCGGAAAATAGGAATGAACGTTTTCTTTTTTTTTCCCCTCGCGCTTCTTCTCCTCGAACGCATGATTATACTTTCAAGTTTCTTTATTTCTTTCTTCGTTTCGATCGACACGATCTCTTCTCACTCACTTGTTATTCTATCTCTCTCTTTCTTTCTCTCTATCTCTCTCTTTCTCTCTCTTTCTCTCTTTCTCCCTCATTCCTTAGAAAATGGATTGTAAATCGAAAGGTTCTAAGACGTACCCGAGGATTCTTTCGAAATTCTATTTCCACGAAACTTCATTTGCAATGCGTCACGACTTTCTTGGCATTTTTTTCCTGATCGCAAGGCAATGGTACCAGCCTGTTAATACCTGGAATAACATAAAAACAAAAATTACGACTCTCTATCTAAACTAAGTGAAATCAAACGTGAACCATGAATGAATATATAGTTATGAAATATACATATATAATAGATGTTTATATGTTTACTAAACGATAATATATAAATACGATTGTATTATGATTATTTCCAATTAGAAAAAGAAAGAAATAAATGAAATATTTAATATCTACATCATACTAACTCTGTTTACGTGAATGAAATCAAACGTGAACCATAAAAGAAATACATAAATATATGTGTACATACACACATATATATATATATACACAGACACACACACAAATGTTTATACGTTTATGATCGATAAATACATTAAATGATAATATATCAAAATGATTGTATTACGATCATCTGGAATAAGAAAGAAAAGGAAATAAATAAAATACGGAGGATTTATCCCCACTTTAAAATTCAATTGCGTCTCGACAAAACGAAATAAGAACATCCAAAGAGAATCATCTCCATCGAATGGAATCTTCTGCGTTGGTAAAAGGAGTTAAGAACGTTTACCAAACGCTCGAATATCTCGACGAATATGTCGTATCAAATACCCCTTCGCCTTCCATTATTATCTCGCTATAACGTCCAATCATTTTATCGTTTTTATCTCGATAAACATAGGACGGGGCTAAAACGTTTCTTGAATAATCGGCCATAGTCTCTTGGGATTACGCTAGTCTACAACAGTAAATAATATGGTTACATTAATAGACAGTTTCACATTAATATTTTAAGTATTCGTCGTATCACTCTTATTTGACAATAAGATTTTTAATCGAGAGATATTAACTACTTATATATATATATATATATATATATATATATATATATATATATGTCTATAACACGTTTTCCTTTTACGCATTTGTCATAATCACTTTAAATCCTCTATCGTATTTATACGTATTTATAGAATCGTACGATTGTGTATGTAGTACATATATGTATGTATATTTATATGTGTATGTACTACTTTAAACGAAACGCTATCGTTTCGATATTTGACTTTATACTTTATACTCTCGCTTACTATGAAGAAAAAAAAAGAAAAAAAAAACAAGCCGCGCAAATCATGGATTTTTCAATCCTTTCGTCAGAGTCCATCGTATGTTCATCTCTTAGGAGACAAGCTGTCGTATTTCTCGCTAAAGGCAGATTCATTATTCACGTCATCGTATAGATGCCGATAATAAAGTAAAAGAAATTGAGAGAAAGCAAATCTAACCAGACAAGGACGAATCTTTAGACACATATGTTTCTTTTAACTTTGTACTACGATAATCGTACAAATCGAGGACAAGGATCCAACAATAAAGATTCGTTTTGATTCCTACTTTTAGAGTTCGTATTGGTCAGCTTGATATTCGTGTTCCATGAGTCGGCACTTACCAAAAATGAATCTACTACTAAAACGAATTCGACGATCGTTACTTAGAATCGTAATTCGTTGTTCTGTACGATGAACCGTAATCCTTGACATCTATTCGACATTATTTTATACGAACTGCCGGTGTACGGAAACACAATTTATAGATAGTCTTTAGGGATCATTTTAATCTAAATTCAAAGCATCGTTTATTATATGTATACGCATGTTAATTTCTTAGCACGTAGAAAGTAAGTATATACTTACGTATTTATTATTAATGTATGTGTTTATATACATATGTATGTATGTACGTATGTTAGTTTCTACAAGAAGGACAGGTAGAATCGATTAATGTAAACAAAACACGCCTTACGAATTTCGTATTCGTTACATGACAATATAAACGTATTTTTAAGTTCCTTAACAAATTATCGTTTTACATCGTTTTATCGTATATATTATCGTGTAATAGTAATATCGAAAAATTGACGATTCGGGCATGAGGAAGAAAAAGTGTATTCGTGAGCCTGAAATAACAAAAAAGCAGAAAATTGAAAATTAAAATAAAAATATTCTTGATCGATCAATTGACGCGTTCGCCGACAAAGCAAATTGATTTGATCGAGCAATGTTATGCTTGCTTGTCACACACATTTATCGAAGGATAGAATAGAAAATAAAATGTAGAAACTTTCCTTAAAGATGTATCAAAGCAAATGCTTGATTCGCGACACGAACACGACCAAGAAACGAACGAATAGTCCGGGAAAGGATCGTTTCGACTCTCAACCAAGATGCATAATCGTATACGAGCTTTCTAGGAAAAACGTTCGATGACCGCTTCGTCAGCGATGCATACCCTAAAGCAAGATAAGTTTCACTTGTGTTAACGTACCATCAAATATAAATTTCTATGTATATAGTAAAGAGGAAACATATTTTGTATATTTTGATAATTATAAGTTCTCTCTCTCTCTCTCTCTCTCTCTCTCTCTCTCTCTCTTTCTCTCCCTCTTTCTCTCAATAATTTAATTTTCATTTCACTTATAAAATAATATTACACTTGTATCAGTTAACAAATAAAATGTAATTGGAAACAATGAAAAAATGTTGTAATCTAAGAAGCAACTACTTGAAAGATTAAAATATATAAAATTGAGGTAACCTATCGTTTTCATTTATATATCGAGATTATTTCGTAAGTACGTAACTGTATCTACTAAAAGATAATAAATATCAGTTAAAAGATAAATCCAAATTAAAATACTTTTCTCGATACTTTACATTGCAGAAAAAAGTTAATATATTATAAAATACTGATTAAGTTTAGGCGAAGCAACCGAGATACGCAATACATATACAGATGTTTCTGAAATTTATGTCTCTACATAATTATATATCCACGTTACTTCGATCCACGTGAATACATAAAGATCAGACCATATTGAACCTTTTTTTTTCTTAATCAGGATATATAAGATATATTGATTTGCTACAACTATGTTATTAATATAAAATAAAAATATATATAAATATTAATAAATTTTATTATAAAGAAAATATATCATCTAAATTTTATTAAAAAATATATCATATACTTCATCAATGTAACTTAACTTCCTCCTCTTTTCTGTTTTCTTATACTTTTAAATAATAATGGTATTTCTTCTACAAGCTTAGCTGCTTCGTCTTTTACTTTAGATTTCGCCTTTTCTAATTCACACTCCTAAAAAATAAATTTCTAATTAATAAGAATGTTTACAACCTTAAAATTCATATATATTTGTTAATAAAAATAACCGTTACGTATCTGTCTTATTTATCAGAAATATCTATTACTATACGTTTCATCTATAATTTACATTTAAAAATGTATTAAACTTACACATTCTTTCAAATTATACGCTTTTATTAATTCAAATAATTCGTAAACGGTCCATAGGCATTCATCTTGTTTTTGTAGTTTTACAAAGGCACACGATGGTTGATGATTCTCATGTTCTTTCCTAAAATTCATTGATGATTCAACGATGATAAAGAGATGAATAATATAACGAAATAATATTAACAATATATCAACAAAATACAAACCATGGATCATCCGTAGATTCCCAGCCATCAAGCTGCTTAGAACAAATAAAACATTCTGCTAAATCTGGTTCTTCCTTTGTTGCTTTGGAAAAGAAACCAGCAGAAGCCATACGTTCTGGAGTACAAGAATCTTTGGAAGATTGGTAAGGCCAGTTTTTAAACGTTTCCAATCTTACCGTTCTCCAAAATAAGGATGAAGTAGCTCTATTGTTATTGACATTAAATAATATTTGGACATAACGTAATAAACAACAAAAATCAAATCATAGATAAGATTCGCCGAATTTGTCTATTTCTACTGTGCCAATAAACGATAAAATTGAATAAAACAAAGTAGTAAAAATCTCTAAACGACTTCTATAAAACTGAATCTAAATGCAATGCAAAGAAAAATCTAAAATTCATGAATATAAGACGATCATTTTGAGAAAAAAAGTCGCACTAATATCATTTTTCTGCGCATCATCGATTAAGCTAATTAAAATTTAGGTTAGATTATATATCATATCGAATATTTTGCGTAAATTTGAAAAATTAAATTTGATAAATGTGAAGTGTATATACGTACGGTAAAAAATCCATATCGGGTGTACCTATCTTACGATATAATCTTGTTAACGAAAAATGAACGACCACACGATTACTTGTCGCTTTTCTCTGCCGATGTGTAACTGCCAAAGAGAGCGTCGCAACGATAATAAATAAATATCGAATTCCACGTAAGTTTCTTCTTTTCACTCTTAATAAACCACGAGTTTTTCTTTGTTTCTTTTTCTTTCTCTTTCTTATTTATGTTTATTTATATCATTTACACAATACATATATTTATTTCATACATAAAAATCTTTAAAGAACCGTTCAACACTTTCAAATGTTTTAACCTAACCTTCCATTACCTCATTCAACTCTTCTCATTGGTCGTTCTACATCGTTACATTTGTTTTTTGTTTGCATACTTGAAAAAGCGCGAAACTCGAATAATTAATTCTCCATTATCTTTTATTAACATCGAATGACAACAACAACAATAATAATAATAATAATAATAATAATAATAATAATAATAATAATAATAATAATAATAATAATAATAATATATAAGTATGTATTAATCTAAAAAATCGATCTTCGATCGTTCAGCTATTATTCTTTCATTTCGTACTTCTCGAACATTTTATCGAGACACAATTACAATACAAATAAATTATCGCACAAATAGATTTTTCCGATTCGTAAAGCATCCATTAGATTTTAATGCTATACTATCCAAATCTACTTGAACTTCCTAATATAATCAATAATGGCAGCAAAACAATTGTAAAAAGACTCGGCCACGAGTACTTACGCGTCGTGTCTTCTCTCTCTTCTTATTTTTTCTATTTTTCTTTCTTTTGAAAATTTTATCACAGAGTATAAGAATAATTATACAAGAAACGACACAGTAATATAAATTACAAAAATGACATAAATCAGGCGTGTGTCAATATTCCAATCGAACTGATCGAAACGTAATGATAATACTTTGAAAATCTGTCTGTATTCCTATCTTTTTTTTACGTTTCTCAAATAGCTTCGCACACAAACGTATTATATTATTTACGTATATCGTAAGTAATACTCACACATTCGCGCATGTCACGAAGAAGAGCAATGTACACAACAACTATAAATTCATTTTGTCCTCGGTGAGACACGTCTTTTGTGTTGCTCTTATTTATACATACGTGTATCGTACGCACACATACACATATATGTATTTGAAAACAAAGAACATGAGAAAATAATGGAAATGTTGGATATTTTGGAAACGTTTCCATTATTATTACATTACATATTTATTAAACACTTAATTAAGAAATCTTTGGATAAAAGTGATATTCGTTTTAACAAATCTCGTTATTTTTTTTTTTAATAAAAAATAAAAAGTTACTTATAACATAAATATTCGAACGAATCATACAATATAGATATTATTCGTTAAAAAAAAAGACAATAGTGTGTGTGTATATATATATATATATAATGTCTGTATGTATATATATATATATATATATATATATATACATACAATATATAATATTAGATTATTAGAAAATGTGTCGCATTACATGTACCAAGTGAATCGTATATAGAGATAACCTTAATTTTTAAATGATAAATACGATGATATATATATATATATATATATATATATATATATATATATATATATATATATACATATATATATAGAAATTTTGCAATACTTATTAAAAATCAGAAATGGAGCAAACCAAAATTAAAATTTATTTTCAAAATTACCATATATGTATATATACATATATATATATTTTTTTTTTAATTTATCGAAATTCACTGCATATTTTAAGAAATACATACAAACACGACATATATACGTTCTTGATCTGAAAAGGATATCAATAAGATATATTAACGAAATACGATATTTTTCGAAGATGTACATACATACAACATACGTAAATGTATAAATAACTACAAATATGTATATCCAGATAAGGCATAGTTAAGGCAAGCTGCACGAGATAAGTAGGAAAAAATGTATTAACTTATAAAAACAAAATTATACTACTTATTTTGTTCTTTTTTTATTTGTATCTCTAGTGAACTTTTTGTTTTTTATTTTCATTCAAATCAAGGTATAAAACTATAAAAAGAAATATCGTGAATTAGGCACTTTAGAATGGCAACGTATATGCTATATGTTTGTTAAGAAGGAATACTTATATATCGTTTAATTTTATTGAATTATATAACACATCAAACGACGCGATGATAGCATAATGAAAGAATTACTTAGTTGGGAAAAAAAAAAAGACAAAATTACTGAAAGAAGGATAAAGAAAGAAAAAAAAAAAGAGAGAGATCTATTAAATTATTTTACAAATCTAAAAAATTATTTTGAAATTTATCGCAGGATTTGTAACCGTGCCAAACTAGAAAATCGTTCTATCTGATAGAGATCTACATTCACGATTAAAAGGATTTATACTTCACGATATCTACATATGTATATGTATATAACTTATAGATAATATCACCTTATCTAGCGATTACGTAAATATTTCTGATACCCATCTTCAAACTGTTTGTTTACGCATCTTGCCTACACGTTTAAATTTAATTCCTAAACATTTTTATTTACTTGCTTAAGAATAACAACAACAACAACAATAAAGACACCATATCTATTGTTGGCCCAAACTTTTTTTTTTTTTTTATATTCGTCCTTTGGATACTTTTGGCACGAAAATAATATTAAAATTTGTAGTTTTTGTGATACTTGTATATATATATTTTTTTTTGTTTAAGAAACTTACAAAAATTGCATTATTGCACGTTGTTAAAAAAAAGAAAAAAAAAAGAAATCTTACAACATAACTAGATTTTTATTGTCAGGTGTTCATTGATTTTTTTACTCGAATGAATGAATTAAATATAACATATAGATATATGTGTATATGTGTGTGTGTGTCTGTTGGTAACACGATCGACGAATACTAAAATAATCAAATGTTTATATTATTTTGTGTCGAAATCATAGTAGTTCTTGGATGTGCTTTAATAAAGATTAAAATAATCTGGAATAATAGTTAACCTTTATTAAATTTTGGTACGGTTACAAGCCCTGAGACTTTTAACTATGGTCCATATTTTCCATCAATATTATTATTAATTATTGATAACACAAAAGGGACAGCATTCTACATTCATTTAAGTTTAAGATGCAATCGAATGATAATGTTTATAACAGCAAGGTGAGTAGCAAAGATCTATATGCGAGCTTTCATAATTATAAACAATACTAATTACCATGTCTAAGTTAATAAATATATGTATACATATACATATATATATATATATATATATATATATATATATATGTATATATATATACACAATAAAATAAATAATAAGTTGAAACATATACATCCCCATTACTTTATAACCTGAAATTACTATGAAGGCATCTCCTCTGAAATATCTTTGGAATAGTCAGAAAGTTATTATCGCGTAATAAATTAATATAAGATTAACTTTGTCTTAATGTATGGTTTGTACAACACAGTCTTTCTACTAAATACTGTAAAATATTGTTAATAGTGTGAATATTACTTCATATAACTTATAATTCAATATCTGTCTTTTATAATAATAGGTAAAAATGATATTAAATAAGAATTATGCAGTGAGATAATTGTTAAGATCTGTACCTAGAAGTAAGAACAGCTATGCAGAAAGATTATAAAATATCATGGAAGCGTTAACTATCACCTTATCTCATTATTTTATGTTATAATTTTTACTGTTCCTTACTTCTAGAAAATAATAACAGAACTTGATTAACATGATTTGTATTATATCCTTATTAGAAACTTTGTGCTATATATGTATGCAAATACTTAATCAAACACAGTGATATAACATAGTAGGAATAAATACAATTTTTTAAATGTAAATTTCAAATTGTTTGAAATATGCCTTTATATACCGCTTTGATGTCTTGTAACTTATCAATTAATTCTATGCACTGAAATATATTATCAACCCTGTATATTAGTCTATATTGAATACTACAGTATTTTTTTTTTTCCATGATAGAAATAACGATATAATAAAAAATGCTTTTAGATGGTAACAAAGCTAAAAACAAAGAAGCCAAAAAAAAATAGTTAAGCATCTTGAAAAAAATTAATATTAATTTTCAAATGTACCATGTCATTTGTAAATCCATTATCTGACATAAATTATTAAAAATAATGTTATCATACCTTGCAATGCATAATCTCAAGAATTAATTTAATACTCATGCTCATGTTCAAATAATAAGAGGAAATTTTTATAAATCTCATTAATCCAAAGATCACGTTTGAACACTGCTTATAACCATATACTGATTATTTAAAAATATTTCTTTTTTTTTTGCAGTAACATAAATTAGGCAAGGAATGGCAAAAAATGCCATTTCTTCTAATTTTGTAATGTTCGTATTATTAGCACCAAATACGTCAATCTTTTAGATGTGACACTGTTATTTTAATAAAAAAACATACTATATGATATTTTTTGTGACTAGAATATCCATTTGTGCCGTTTACTAGACAGCAATTTATATATAATTGTCTATATAAACAATTCTTGGTTATATTTTTAAAAAAGTGTTCGATATAGATACAAAACATTTTTTTATATAAAACTGAAGAATGTATAAGAAATTTTGTATTTCCACCTGTGTGTGACATGGTAACTTTTATATAAGTTTTTCTTTTATCCATGACTCATGAGTCAAACATTTTTAGTAATATCAAATTACTAGGCAATCTTATAAATAGTACCATAATTATTGAATTGAGCAAACTTTTGAAGTTCCTTGAGACTCATCCATTGCTGCTGCACGTCTTTTAATTCCTTCTATATATATATCACGATTAAATAAACCAGCTGCAAGAGGTATTCTGAAAGAAAAATATATACATTCATAGGTAAATATAGGTTCATAGATATATATATACACATTCATAGATATAATCATAAAAATATAATATAATTTAAAATACTTACGTATCAATGCCAGGCCTTATAGTTGTTTTAAATACACCCCATACAGGCTTGTGATCTGAAGTACAAATACTTGGAACAGAATCATATATTAAGCATTCTATAGCACCGTCTTTATGCGAACCAGCACTTTCATGACTAACTCGTCTAATATATCCCCTTGTATGACCTTTCCCCTTAAAAAGTATTCTATCCGTATATGCGGGAGTACGTTGCTTACTGCTTGAATCAAAGTTTTGTGTGCCTGGATCATATTTATAAGTTGGAGGAAACATGATCGCTGCTTCCTCAAAACCACGTAGTACCGCACCTTCATTAAGTATTGTTTTTAATTGATCTTTTTGTAAATTTACTGGAACTTGTTGTGGGAAACATGTGTCTGTAATCCATTGAATTACTTCCTCTCTTGGTTGAGCCAAACGAAAATTTAAATCTCCGCACCAAAACACGCAATCAAAATTTTGAGTAACATCTAAAATATTAAATTTTAACATATAATAATTTGTATAGTTACAATTTTGTATAGTTATAATTGTATGTAATGTATAAATAATTCTCCAAAAACTATGCACCTTTGCTTTTATGTTTTGTAGGTAAGTCTTTAGGAAGATCCAAATTTCTAACAATTCTTTTGATATCGTTCACTCTTTCTTTGACTTTATCCTGATGAGCTGTTAAATGCGCCGTGACAAAAAGGAAACTTGTACCAAACAACATTAGAGCCAAAGCAACAGCTCCTTTAGTTCGAAATGCTGTCCCAGTTCTAGTAGAGAAACTATCATCTTCAGGTACAGAACAAAACCAAATGAGATCTCTCCTCAAAAAAAGAGCCAAATGAAGTGTTCCAAGACCTGTACTAGTTAATAAAACGTGGGAAGGCCCTAATGTTTCTTGCAAAGCAGCTTCCCACTCGTTTCTTTCAGAGCATGATTCTTGAGTTCCTATAGCTAACATATCAGGAATTGTTTCTATTTCTGAAGGTAACATAAAATCATTTAGTTCTTTTGGCGGAGATTGTCCATTCATATTCCATGTTCCAACAAAAATTTTTAATTCGCGATTTGGTAATACTTTTTCAAGTTCTACTGGACCAAGCAATGAATTAGCTGCAATTCTTCCATGAAGAAAATTTCTATAAAAAAAGATATAGTAAATATAAAATACTTACTTCTAAAATTAATATTAAAATTTATATTTTTTTTCTGACAAAATATTTTTTTCATACTTTATATACCTTTCTCTAGCTTTCTGTGCAGGAATTAAATTTAATACTTGTGCAGCGAGTAATGCCTGTTTTGCCAAACTATCCGTAGATTCTCCAGGTGCCGTGGGCTGTTTACGATCTTTTTTCTTTGACAAGGCATCGTGTGATGTAGAGCGAGGTTTAAGTTGAATAGGTACACTTTTCACGGACTCTGGACTAGAATGTCGCATGGAATTTGTTGGAGAATTTATTATTAGATTATCAGCAGATCTTCTGTGAAGTAATCTTTGTCTTAACTGCATAGAGATTGGAGACATTGATCCAGAAGAAGAATTTTCATCTGGAACATTGAAATATTACACATACGATTTTAAATGAGTTTATAAAAGACATCCATAAATAGAAATTATATAGTTAATGATATTACAGAATTCCTCACTAATAGGGTTAAATTGGTTCAATTACTGTCTATTACATTTCTAACACTTGCATGTATTTTAAAATCTGTATAAAGTTCATATTAATTCTGTTCTTTGAATTTTTTTACTTACATCATATTACTACATCCTAGCTCTGTTTATACGTTAAGGATTTATTTGTAAATATAATTTTTACGCAAAATTATATGTACATGTATATGTATACCAGGGGTACTTTCTATTGATACAGCAACAGGTAAAGATATATAAGCATGATAATTGTGAAGGACATAGAAATTATGGATTTTAATGGTGCCATATTATTGTACTCTATGTTTTTGTAATCTTTATAGTTTATAAACTTACACTAAACTTACAACCTGATAAATAACATTGCTTTCCACTATAATATATTAAATACTGGGGACAATTTGGCACCTTCATAACAGTAAAATGAAAATTGCTAGAAAAAGCGCAATAAGTAAATTTCAAGCAGCGCATAGATTTCATTTGTTAATTTATACCTTTGTGTTCTGGTTTTTCACAACTGTTAGTATCATGGTATGTAACCATACTGTAAACTTCTTTTGAAGGATCGTAGAATTGCCTTTCCATTTCCAGGAAGAAATAAGTAATATACTTCCCCTTTGTAAAATAGTCATCCTTTATATATTTGTGATCCTTTTCAGCATTGATTATTTGTGTATTTTCATCTTCTGAAGATTCCTCGATTTCATCTTCTGTAGACTCTGCAGAGAAGTCACTATCTTCACTACTCTCTTGGGTAGTTGATTTAAGTTCTTTTATTAAAAATGTGTGTGTTGCTATCGCTTCATTAATACTATCATTCTTCGCTGGATTATATATAATTTTTTTAGTCGAGGAGTTTGTGATTTTTATCTGATTTTTATCAGTTGATTGAATTTTATTTTCAGAAGCAATAGATTGCTGCATTTGCTCAAGTCCTCTTAATCTATTATCTTGTTTCAGAAAGGCAGTTTTTATATATATATATCTATCTGAGCCAGAGTACATAACCCCTTCTTGTTTTCCCAAAGTATTGAAATTTTTAATTTCATCAGATAAATTCACTGAAGAAGTTCTAAAATGATTTGATGTACTACTACGTTCACTTTTAATATGTTCATTTGAGAAACCATGTGTTGCAGGAAGATTAATATCTGGTCTTATACTTGTATTTATTTGTTCATTTGAATGAGTAATATGTTTTATTGGTTGTTGAAGTTTTGGTTTTTGTTCAATAATTTCTTCAGAAGAGTGACCTGGCTGCCTTTCTGATACATGAGTTTTTTTCCTCCTAAATACTTTAGATAATTTATTAAGAAATGAATTCTTCCTTTTTTTCCTTGATGGCATTTTTAAACGACACTATCAACACTCAAGCTTATCAATACTTATTACATTTGCCTGTTTTCAAGATTGGACATCAACTGACCAGTTCACTTTATTCATACTATGATAAAACTTCACACTGACACACTTCTATCTCTTTATTCACTATAGAGTATCTTAGAATGTATTTTGGTGGGGATATGCAAGGTCATATTTTCATTTATCGAATGAGATAATCAATATTAAAAGAAATATTCATCACACGTAAACAATTTTTGGTGCATGTTTTTATAAATAAAAATGTCATTGATAAATTGTATACTAAATATTCCTAAATATTGATGTGTTAATAAAATATCAACCAATTTCATGCAATCTTGTTATTGGTGAAGCAAAATAGTTTCTAAGTAGAGAGTATATATGTATATAAAATTATTATATTGTAATATGAAAATAACAAAAAACAAAAATCAAAAAGAAAACAGCTAATGTTTGTTCTACTATAAAAGAAATTTTTTTTATGCCTTACCTTCTGTGTAAGTACTCTTGCGCTGCTCCTTTTCTCGCATTATTACTTTTTTATTTATATTACTCTCGTGGGCTTCTTGATCTCCGTACGTCATATAAACTTCTTGTTTTTCAACTAACGCATCTGTTTGACATTTACCATTAACAGAAGCCACTTCAGATTTTACAGATGTCCTGCTTAAAGTTGTCGGAGACAATCTACTAGCGGTTAAACTTTGAGGTGGAGTTCTACTGCGTTCGGTCATAGCACAACACAAAGATAATTTTGTGCTAGTATGAGATTCGTGCTGCGAGTTATCAGCTTTAGAGTTCTTATTCGAGTCCCCGTCTTTATAAGATGTTTCCAAACATCCAACTCTAGTCTTTTTATTCATAAGCATCTGACATAGAGATTTTTTCTTTTGTTTTGATTTTGGTGATATATCTGCCTTTGTCGCATTGGATATGCTAGAGGTATCGTTTCCTCTACACTGCTCCATAATATTATTAGCTAATGCAGTGATTAATAAGTTATTAATCCATCATTAATATAATAATGGTATCGTTATATTTCAATAGAAACATCATATATACAAATAGGTTTCCAATGAAAAGTTATGTACCTATTACCATGTACTGTAAGGTGGTTTCTAAAAACAGCCTAGATATTTATAAAGTCATTTGGAATTTATATATTTGTAAACTCAGTTCTTTTGGCTATATTTATGTCTTCATTATACTCCTTCTTTTATTTAAGTATTCCAAAGATACTAGATTTTATTGTATCAATCATATATATGCATATATATATACACATATATTTAATATATCTCATAGACAAACTGGATACAATCATATATTCATAATTTGTCTACTTACACGAAACACTATTATATCATAGATTGAACTGGTACCAAACAATTATGCCGAAGAGTGATCACATTTTCAACATCGATATACAGCTTTATTTTTGACTGTTTTCTGACTAGAGATTATATCAACTATTAGGTCTTAAACATTCATAGGTTATTCCAATTCTCTTTGATAGAATATTTCAAAACAGTCTATATTATAGTGTTTTAATGTAACTATTAAGGAACCATTTTTATGGACTTTGATATTTACTTGTGTAATAAATTGCATCTATACTTGCATAACGTGACAATTTGAATGAAACATTGACTCAATTGAACTAAGTATATAGTTCCCTTATATATTATTACGAAATTCACACGCTGACTATCGCTTGCACATTGGCAATAGATCACACGTCATTCGTGTTGCATACGAAATTCATAACAATTTGCAACCTATAGTAGAAAATACTTGAAGGACGTCATCAGACTCTAACCTCTGCCTCCATCATCGAGAATATATCACAAGGTAAAACCTTCCGCTCATGTTATTCGGAAATAAGTATACTAATGTTCATTTTCATTAATGTTTCACGAATAATTCAGCCCCATGACGATTCGATATCCACACCCGTACGCCATATCATTTGCCACTCGACTGATTACCGATTCTGCGCTCTTGTCAGATTAGCAGACGACAGTACTCTACTACTGAACACAGAAAACGTATATCCCGTCTTTGATTATCTTTCTACAACCTATACGAGATATTACAAATTCTTGATATAATAAAAAATGATATTAAAATTATAAAGATAAACGATCATATATAACGAGATAATAATCGATGGAAGGAAATATTCGAAACGAAAATCAAAGGACGCGTATGTATCGTGAACTGTCAAAAAGAGCAGACGACACGAACTGACGCCATTTTCCTTTTGACGCAAACAAACGTTACGAAGGGGCCGTACTTACACATTAACACGTACAACGTTCGTATATTGGACCATACGTATGTGTAGAACATTCTAAAGAGGTTCTGCCGTAGAATTCGACGCGTTCTCGAGTGCAGTATGGTTTGGCGGGTTGCGTCATTGCGATGTTCCTCTTGTCGATCGGCGTCATATAAAAGAAGTAAAATAGATATACATACATAGTATTCGTTACGAGAATAAAAATAATCGAGGTATCATTTAAAGATACAAAACGTAACATTCTCGATAAAACAGCTCTTATTTCGTACGATTTGTACGCGCGCGTTGTTTCTTTACGAAACATAGTTCTCCTTCTACCACAAGACTAACATTTCGTATCTCGAAAAGACAGTGTATGCATACACGTATACACAGTGGGAGAAAGAGAGAGAGGGAGAAAGAGAGGGAGGAAGAGAGAGAGAAAGAATACAATCCAAAACGTGATAATATAACAAATACTAAATTTCATTTTCGAAACTATCGAATATTTAATATCAATATAATACTTTTTTTTTTTTTTTTGAGAAGGTTCGGGAAGGATACAGGTGTTTAACTTTCTTCCCGCGTTTTAATGCGTAGAACTTTTACATTCGAATTTCATAATCATTTGTAACCAAATTCACATCGTTTGTGAATATATACAGGTATACGTACATACCTACGTACGTACATAACACAACATACACACGTAGAGACATTGAGGCTAACTGCGTCGTTGATAATAGAGAAAATCGGATATTTATATAAATATGTATATCATCTTCAAGATCATCGAACTATCTTAAAAAAATTCTGGGTACGATAGTAAACGATATGTCGCGATTCGGTAAGTTATATATATCGGAAGTTAATAAATATATTCGTAGTAATAGCACGTATTATTTTTAATATCAAAGTTTGACGTTCGAAATTTTATAAGATGT
>NC_066589.1:8312500-8382500 GCF_905475345.1 Vespula vulgaris
CAAGCCTCTTGATTTGTCGGTAAACGCCACAAGAAGTGTCTACAATCGTGATAAAGACGCCAAAATAAAGGAAAGGTATCCTTATTTAGATTTACCTGCTGCTGGTGATAAGAGAACAGTACAGACAAGTTATCCCGTTATAACACAAACAGATTTTTTCTGCAACACGAACGATTCTTTTGCGGCGAAGTACAAAGAATTGAATGATGATTTATTGAAACTTTTGAATTTGAATAATTTATCATGTAAATTTAAGTGCGATACAACACAACCTAATGTAGCCCAAGAGAACATATCCACGGATATTAAGTTGAATAGTAAATCCGCTTTGGATATAAATTTGAAACAAGAAAGTAAGCTCGTCTTAGACAAATATTTTAAGGGAAGAACATTTATGCTTTCACATGAAAAAAGGGGAAGAGGAACAAACTTGAATGACAGATACGGTAATATCAAAGAAGAGTATAGTACGGAGGAGTTATTAGATAAGGCTGAGAGTATAGATCCCATAACTGCCGCTTCTAAGATCACACTGGGAAATTGGGAAGGAGGTGCAATGTCGGGGCAATATCCGGGTCACAGCCGACCACCGGTTGGCACTCCTCCACCTCAAACAGTTTGGAATCATCTCACAATGACACAGGGTCAAGGTAACATTTTTTATGGTAACTGTAATATTTTTTATCGAAGTATTAACGTGTCGGACCTTTTACAATGTATTTATGTATATCGTAGGCTTAAATATTCACCCATCAGGATTACCTGGTGCTGCTTTGAATCCAGCTGGCTTTTATACTCACCCATCTATATCCAGAGCGTCTCATTTAACGCCACAGTTGACTCCTCAACTTGCGCATACTCAAGCACCACCAACATGGCATACACCTACAGTACCATCAAAAACTGTTACGCCATCTAATACTCCTGGCAATCCGTTGTTTAGTTTACAAATGTTAGTTGACAATAGACAAAACCAAAATCAGTACAGAAACTCACCAGGTTCTCAGAACACACTTGATCTTTCTGCTACATCGGATATTATCCCAGAAAATTATTCTCGTATACCTCAAGATATTCCCATTAGTTTAACAGCACGAAATGTGGATAAAGGTAGTCGGAATGGAAACATAATCTCTCCACCGATACCTCTTAACGGAGAAACCTCTTCGGACAGTGGAATTAGTTCGTCCGTTCCAACACCTAATTCCGTCAGTGAACCAGTGTCATTGTCGACAAAAGAAATAACGACTCCAAAAATTACAGTGAAAAATTTTGAAAGCAACTTAAAAGGTGTTGCCAACATCCACGATAAGATTAAGGAGATAAGTGTCGACAGTTTCGCACAAAAAGTTATTAATTTGCCGCCTAGTGTAACGATCGAACGTGTGGTCGCGGAAAAGAAAGAATCAGAAATTACGAAAAGTAAAGATACGTTGAGTGTAATTGCACAAGTGCCAAGGAATGTTTTACCTGTTATCGTCAACCTTACGTCAAAAATGGAGAAGGATGTTACAGACAGTCCTAAAAGGGAATCGTCTTCCGAACGGGACAAAAAGCACGAAGAAACGAGTGTTAGGTCACCCAAGAACTTACCAAAAAGGAGCGGTAAAAAGGGTGTAGACTCTTTGTTGGAGAAATTAGAAGGTGGAAATAAGAAGCTCGGCGGTACTGAAAATATAGGTTCCGTTATAGTAATGCCGGTCGAAGAAAAAGATACATCGAGCGTTAAAAGCATGTCACCTGAAAGGCAAAAGTCCAAATCTCCAAATAGAGAAGACGAAGTTGTATCACCAGCATTCAGTAACGACGATTCCAATGATAATACCAAACAACGTAGGAAAAGGAAATTAGAGAAACCTGTAAGACTTAGTAAAGATTCAAAGACGGAAGTAGAAGACATGGAACTTGAACCAACAGAACCAACGGAACCGAGAACGAGGGAGTCGATACCAGAGGAAGCAGTAGTCAATTGTACTCCGACGACAGCTGTGAAAGTAGAAGAACAGGTTGAGAGCGTAGAGCAGAGGTTAGACGAAAAGATAAATGATAATGTAAACGAGAACGAAAACGAACACGATAACGAAAACGAGATAGAGAACGAAAACGAAAGTGAAAACAATGTCGAAGAGAGAAACGAAGAAAATCAACCGGTGAGGAGGCGGAGAAGTAGCGAAAGTTCTACTACAAATTCGACCTCGGCGAATCAAAGGGTGCGGAGAAAATCCAGCGACGACGCGACTGAATTTTCGAAGGTAACGAGTCCAAAAGCTGTTAACAATACAAATCCGTTCAATGAAGTTGAATCAGAATTGGAGAAGATGTTTGCCGGTATCGTTGAAACAGAGCCAGACGTTAAAAAAGAAGAGACTAAAGTAGAATTTTCTGTCTCTGGTCAAAGTGAACATATAACGAAGGTTGAAAATATTGAAAATAATATCTTGCAAACTAAGGACACTCAGAACGTAGAGCCTACCGATGTATCTTCTACGGTAGATACCAAATTGTCAGGAAAGAAAGGAAAGAAGGGAAAGGTTCAAGGTGGTAAAAGGAAACTCTCTAGATCTACGGAGAATATTTTTGGAAACGTTGGTAGCGAATCACCTCAGAAGGACTCTAAGAAGAGACGTACGTCTAAGAGTTTGAAGAAACAAGAATTCTCGAAGAAGGTTAAGAAGAATACGAAGATCGAAGGATATCGGGAAATGGCATACGACTCGGGATCAAACGCGAGTTCGATTAGATCTCGTGGACCAGTGGTTCACGTCGAAGGACCAAGGGATAGTCCTTTGAGTATTCAAGTGGTTAACGCGCCGAGGGAAGAAGAGGAAGAAAAAAATAAAGAAAAGAGAAAAACTATTGGTAATGGAAATGCAGGCAGAAGTAAAAGGCTCAGTCATCAAAACGATTTAGATTATAGAGGTACGTATATAACTTTAAACGATTTACATTTTATATTCTTTCGATCTAATCTATTTAACATCGTTTATAGGTAAAGTCAGTAGAGCAGGTCTTTTTAGTTCCACTTTATCGTCCAGATATGACGCACATACGACTGACTCCACGTGGGTTTGTGTATTTTGCAAACAAGGCCCACACAGTGTCATACCAGGAGACCCATCTAGACCTCATCCAAATTTGGCAGGTCCTCATATTGCACCGGGAACGTACACGGTACGTATATGTTTCGTTTAGAAAACGATTCATTACCGTAACGGTACTTGCAACGGCATTATTATTATTTGCTTATTATTTGTTGTTTTTCTAGGTTCCAGCAGGTGTCTTAAGCGATTTATTTGGTCCGTATTTAATTGGAAAAGAACGTTTGGAAGACGGAATCCTTTCGGCCGACGAGCAGGAGATAACGACGGAGCAAAAGAAGGGTGGAAAGAATAAAAGAAGTCTGAGGTACGCTGGACTGGCCGATCAGTTTTCCGCGAAGATGAGTAAAAAGAAAAGGAATTCGGTCGAAAGTAATACTAATGCAATGTTTACTGGAATGACCGTAATTCCTGGCGAGGAACAACGTTGGGAAGTTTGGCTTCACGAACAGTGTGCTGTTTGGGCTGCGGGTGTTTATATGGCTGGTGAGTATACGCGTGCGTTCGAAGATATCGAGCAGAGTGACGTTGGGATTTGTACGATACTAAAGGATACTGATTTTTTGTTTTTTTTTCTAGGTGGAAGAGTGACTGGTTTGCAAGAAGCTGTGTGGGATGCTGCAAAGTCGGTTTGTGATTCTTGCGGTTTAACGGGCGCGAACATTGGTTGCGTTAAACGCGGATGTAAAGCTGTTACACATTATCCCTGTGCTTTGACAAAAGGTTGGCATTTGGATATGAATCAATACATACCTAAGTGCAACCTTCATCGAGTTACGTGAAATTTCGGTGAGTGCGTGTGTATAGACTAAGTTGAAATAGTTAATATTCATTATGCCACTCTGAGAGATCCTGTTTGACAGCGCGTGCACCGAATGACAGGCAATAAATATAAGGTATAAATTATAAAAATTGTTTTGTGTGTGACTGATGATAAGCCTTACTAGTTGGTAAGGTAAGTCCGATTTAGCAGAGCGTAAAGCAAAACGTCTGCAAATATTATATTGCATATACTTGTACGTGTGTGTACACATTTTTTTATTATATTTATTTTTAAAACTATTCTTGATAATTAGAAAACAAATGTGAATAGAGAATGGATATATAACGTTACCTGAATATTAGTTGCATAACTTGATCCAGATCTTAAAATTACATTATGCTGCCTTGCATTTAACGTTCAAAAAGCGTTTTGAAATTTACGCTCCGTGTCATTCGATGCATAGGTATGTTTGAAGTGTGAAAGAGATGAATGTAAGGATAGTGATGTGTCAATTTACAGATATGAAGTCTAGAATCAATATGCTCGAGAGAAAGACTTTCCAATGTACAAGATGTTCAAATGAGAATGCTATTAAACTGTCTCTGAGAATTACAACAAATTAACGGAAACGACAAAATTTCTCGTTAATTAAATTTAATTCGTTGTCATGGCCTGTGGCCTTGAACAGTGGCCTTTCGACTTAATATAAAAAAAAAAAAAACGAAAAAAAAGAAAAAAAAAAGAAGCAAAGTTTTTATTTAAAAATCTGTAGAATAGGTGGATCGCGCTATCAAGGAAATAAGATGTTAATCAAAAAGAAAACGTTTGCTTTTTTACTCACTCAGTGAAACACTTGGAAACACTTGAAATATTTTCCTGAAACATCGTGTACGCAGGAACAATGTACAGGGCATATTGGATTAAGATTTTTGGACTCAATGAATGACAGGGGGCTGGATAATAATAGACAACTGACAAACAAGCGAGACGGATAATGCAGTAACTTTTTTAACGAGCGCTAAAAATGTTTGGATATACAAGTGTTCTCTTATAAGAAAAAGAAACAAATAGAAAAGGGATATTTTTTATATTTATTAAGAATACGTTAGTCCTCACAAATATAAAGTCTCGCATATTTTATATGTATATCGTTCGAGATGAATAAAATATAACAATGCATTAACATTAATTTATATGTTTAATGTCGTTGCATTCCAAGCGTTTTTCGATGTCTAGTAAAAATAAAACAACAACAACAACAACAACAATAACATCAACAAAAAAATATACAAAACATTAGTAAAGGTAGTATCGTTATCAAAGAACATAGTCACGACAAAAGGAAGAAATTTTTAATTTCCAACAAAAATAAGATTCAATTTATTTCATTGACAGAGAACACTTGAAAAAGATTAATGCCGGCATTGCTTGTACTATCTTGTAACAAAATATTATAAATGGAAAAGACTAATTTGACTTTATATGATAGAGACATAATGATTGTAACGTCACCATCTTTAGTAATGTATTTTACGTTGCGTTAGATCAGTGATTACAATCCAAACCACGCGGGTACATCTTAGTGATTAAATTAATCGCTAATACTTATATTATACTACTGTTATTATTTTTAAATCTAACTATTATATTGATTTACACATTATACTGTTTTTCATACTAATGTTATTACGATCATCTTCGTCATTGCCATTGTCATTTTTCATTTTCACCACTTTATATAAGAGCATAAGAGAGGCAGTTTTTGCTATGTGACAAGTGTAAGAACATTCACGAATGATTCTCTTGATGTATCAGGGAGAAATAGCAAAAATCAGGAAAATTGTATAAAAATAATATTATATATATATAACACACATAGTATATATATATATATATATATATATAAAATACAATGTACATAATATTAATTTGCGTAGACAAAAAAGTATATATATATATATATATTATATATATATGCATGTGCGCGCATGCATACGAACACACGAGACACAAAATACACACTCTACAAATAGTTTTCACTCCTCCTCCCACAGCACAGAGTATGGTAATTAAATGTAATCATTTTTAAATATTAGCCGTTTAGAAAGGAACGATAACTTGTCGAACACATAAATGAATTCTTTGTACATATATACCGTACATAGTAACAAATATCTTGTAAAAAAATGGTTCAAGAGGAGCGCGAAGAAGCATTTTATTTAAAAAGAAAAAAAAAAAATGAAGAAGAAGAAGTATAATGTTTCTTGAAACATAGAAGAAATATAAAATTCAAAGCGAAAGAGTCTGATTTTTTCCTAAACATCTATATAAAGACACTGCTTCAAAGTGTTCCTATGTCAAGCGTGGTCTTTCTAAGAAAAGAACAAAGACGGCCAAACTATCGTTAAAAATTTAACGAAAAAGATGTTTAATTGTAAACAAAACGCTTATATTCTACAATTGTGTATGAAAAGGAAGTAAGATTCTATCTTAGAAAAATAATTGTAATATTAATACTTGTGATACAAAGAAAGGAAATCTCTGGAGAACAAAAAAAAAAAAGAAAAAAGAAAAGAAAAGAAAGAAAACGACGGAGTGACTAATTTTCGATATATTCTTTGGTTTTTTTTTTCTTTTTCCACTACTCTGCGTACATAGAAGACCAATTATATATGGGATAGTCGTGTGTACAGTTCACTTTTGTAGTAAGTCGCTATAACGTTGTATACATATTGTATTTCTTAGTCCATTCGTGGTAAGGACGATTGCCAAGGAGTAATGACCTATTACCAAAATTATGATTATAAAAAATATAAAGGTCTCTTTGTACGCATAGTTGATTAAATAAACTTCAATAAATTTTCAAAGCGATGTGGGTAAGGTACTTGTGATTTGTATAAATGAAAGAAAGGCTTGTAAATTGCCGAGATAATGGTAGCAAGAGCAAACCAAAATGATAATTAAGCAAAGAGAAACCTGAATATCACAATGCCTAAGTAATTTGTATAAAATATAAATCTGTAAAGTAAAAATATATCGCTGCGTGATATGTGGTGAGAGAGGATTGGTAGTAATGATCGCTACTACTGGTAACAAGAGGAAAAAAAAAGAAAATGAAAAAAAGAAAAAAAAAGAATATGATAATTATGTATCGTTAACGAACGTTAGATATTTTTATTCCTTCCCTCTCGGTACCGTAAACATGATTCAATACAAAGTCTATTTTTTCTTCTTTCTCTTCTTCTCGATCCTTTCCCCTTAAATATCTTCCCTTTACAAATCGACTAGATATACGCATTTTTTGTGACCTGGTTTGATGTTAATAATCGTTAAGAAAGATATCGGTTTCAATCTATTTAATAATATGGAATGGTAGAGGAATCGGCGAATTGTATTTGAAATCGATAAAACAATACGATTAAGTATACATCTTTGTGTAATATAAATATGAAGAATAATAAAATACGGTATAAATCGTAAGACTGTTATAGCGGGATTATTTTTTCATAATCCTAATACATAACGGTTCATTAAGGTTTTGTTAATATTCGATCCAACTTTTATATATACATATATATATACATATACATCTCTATATATACGTATATACACATATATACTTGAGAGGGAGTTGGTAAGAAAGCAAAAAAGAAAAACAATTAGAATATCTTTCAAATTTTTCATTTGCGCGCTCTCGCGTTTGCCCGCGTTTTGATTCGAACGTCGAACGCGCATGCGCGTGCCGCCAGAGTTCACCGTCCCTAGAGATTTGGCAACATCGACTCTCAGCCGTACGCTTTTCCGCGTCCGTTCTTCAGTGTGTCACCGAACGTCGCAAGGGATGGTTCGTTTTTTCACACTTGCCGGTAGCTACGTTAGTGCATTTCTACGATTACGGTTATGAGCTAGAGCGAAGTTATCGTGATTTTTCGTGCCGTTTGGAGAATAATGTCGACTCAGAATGCATAACTTTGCAACGGTGGTGAAATTGTGCGCCGCCCTTCTCTTCTGTCTTATGGATTCTGTTTGGGCCCAAGCTGAATTTCAAGGTATTACAAATATTTTATTAATTTAATAATATTTCATATTTGATAAAAGATCATTATATTATATTTAATTTAATCGAATACAGGTGTTAACGCATCGTTAACCCTCTCTATTGTTTTCTCATATGTTTTCGTTTGATCCTTTGCCAGGCGCAACAGAGTTCGATATCGAATCGAATTAATTTAGTTATAGATCCTTGATTTATCATCGATTTATTTATTTGTAAAACAAGTTAGAGAAAATGTCGAAAATTTCTTGTCCTCTTAGATTGATCATTGATGTATAACTTCGACTCTTCCAACCTTAATAACAATACATCTTACCTGAGTATTTCTTCGAAAGATGCGAGTTTAAACCCGTCGAGTCTAACCTCTTTTTACCTGTGAGGATATTACCTACCTATATATATATATATATATATATATGTATGTATGTATGTATGTATGTAGTGTATATATACAGTGTATGTATATATATATATATATCCACAAATATATAAATTTTTACATTAATAACATATGTATATTTCGTAGTATTAGTTCGATAAATGTTTTAAAAAATTGACCTTATTAACCGTTTACACTCAGAGAAATAAAGTTTACATTACGACTCGATAAAACAACGTTGTTTATGTAACGAATTTTATCTCCAAGTAATTCATCCGATATGTAAACTTTGTCTCTTTATACAGTGTACTCTTATAAGTATTATATCGAATGATTGAGAAGTTGTAAATAACAGTGTGAAAAGTCACATTTCTTTTCACATTTGTATTTTAAATAAATATTTATAAGGTTAAGGTTTCTATGTCAGGTAGAAGAAAACCTAGTCTGTTTCGTTCGTTCACACTCGCGTACACATCGTTTCGTCTAACGAAAATTTCATAAAGCTAAAGTGTTGAAATTGATCGATCGTTAAGACTATAGTAACTCGAGAGGGTTACGTAAAATCATTGAGTAATTGTTTTGGCGTGTCTTCCCTTGCTCGAAAAATATTGAAAGTATTAGATGTGAGTTTGACGAAAAAAGAAAAAAAAAAAGAAGAAGAAAAAGGAAAAAGGAAATTAAAAATAAATATAAAAAAAAATAAATAGATAAATATTAAATAACTTTAATAGATACAATATCGAATATAGATATAGTATTGAATTTTATATTATCCAAAGAGCGTACTATTCCGAAGAAGTCGGACACGATCGTAACTTCGATATGCTCCTTCCTTCTCCAGTCTTCCCACAAAATTTCGTAACAGTCGATGATTCTTCGTCTTTCTCGATCGAGAATTTTCCTTCGTTCAATTCGTGGCAGCATTCAACGATCGCGATCGAGCGTTCATCGACGCGGAACTAACGTTACAAATTCATGGAATATCATGATTTTAAAATCACAATAAACCGTTTTACAATATCCAAGTTGTATTCGTGAAAATCGTATCTTTTTCAAAGTAATATAATCTTTTTTAAGCGATAATCGTATAAACAATTCAAAGTTCGTTTCAAAGATTGGTTTTTATCTATCTTTAGAAGATATAAATATTAGCAATTTTTTGCATATATATATATATATACATAAAAAAAGAAAGATCGTAAAGATTAAACGACGTAGATCTTCGAATTACGAACTCTGCTTTCATCCCTTGCTGTTTTAAAAAGAGTTCTTTAAACTCGCAGGGAATGTCAGCTTTCTTGGAGTTTCGAGACACTTGAACTCGTTCGTCGAAGTGCTTCCCGTTTATTTTTCGCGGGCGAAGAGATGCGTCACGTGACGTCTCGTTCAACTTTACCGCGAACTTCTGACGCTGTTCGACTTTGCTAGCAATAAATTCTTTATACATTGAAGAAGAAACTTTGGGAAGTTATTCAAATCAATTTGAAAAGGAATTTGCTATAGTTCTTCCTATTTATTAGATTTATTGGGAAAATTGTTAATATTAAATAAAAATTATATCATTCATTAAATAATAAATAAACGATATACAAATATATATATATATATATATACATATATATTTTTCTATTTATTTAAAAAGCTTGCAAAAGTTGTCGATAAATATAATATTCTCTAAAAATGAGTACTTTAGAAAATCTATTAAATACAAATATTATAATAAAATAACACTTTACCAATATACTTTATAATTAAGAGTACAATATTTTATAATATTTGAATTACAATGATATCCTTATATAATACAGTAATACTTTATAATAATAAAAATTTGTATAATAAACAACGATCGAACGTTATTATTTGAATAAATTTTTCATAAACGTGTTTATTCTTATCTACACGAGAAAATGGAAGTATCGAGCGTGTAATTTCGTTTCGCCCAGAAATTGTATTACTGTCGGTCACCCGGTAACCCACCATCCGTACGCTTATCGTAGCAATGTTTCGCAGGTGCAGCACAGCAGAAATCCTTTTGCCGGCACTCGCACACTCTCTTTTACTTGTCCGGCCTTCATTCGACGAAGGTAGTATACTCGAGAGCAATGGAAAAGAGTGCAACGATCTTACGATCACTTGGACAAGATGAGAGCCTTTTCTCTTTCGTCGAACTTTTCAAGTAATCCAACTAAGGGAAATCGTCTCTCTTTCTCTCTCTCTCTCTCTTTCTTTTTTTCTTTTTTTTTCCTCCTTTCTTTCTACGTATAAGATCGATTTCTTTCTAGAAAATAATCTCTCAAAGAACTTGCACGTGAACGCGTCTTATGAAATTATAGTGAAAGTTAGAAACGAATGGAACAAGATGAAGACTAAAATAAATCAATAAAAGATTTATCCTTTTTCTCTCTCTCTCTCTCTGTCTTTCTATATTTATCTCTCTCGAATTCTTCTTATTCATCGTGATCGAACAGCGATTGAAATGATTTTTTCAGTCACTGTACAAATTAATAATTCTTTTTCTCATAATCTTCGTCCGATATTAAATAATAGTAATACACGTACACATTATCTTCGTTGTAATTAACGATGATATTATAATGAAAGTTAGAAATTAACGTAAGAAGGAGGAAAGAAGATTCGAAAGATCCATCCTTTCACTGGAATTCTTTTATCATTGGTTGAACATTGCCTGAAAGATTTGTTTTTTCTTTTCTTTTTTTTTTTCTTTTCGATCAATGTAAAAATTATTATTCCTTTTTTTTCTTTTTTTCTTCATAATCGTCACGTCATATTTATCTTATGTAATAAATGCAAAATGTTCGAAATCATTGTAATTAATGATAACGCTTACTATTCTTTTTTATTTTTTTACTTTTCGATCATTTTTATATTCGCGAATTTTTAATTTCGAAATGTTATACAAGAAGCGTGGTTTCTCCAAGGTCTCTTTCGCGATTTGTGTCGAGTAATTTCTTTTTTTTGCTTTTTTTCAACGATAAGACAGGCTCCCTTTTTATTGTTTAGAAAGAATGACGTGGCCGTGACAATTAGACCGATCTACCTGCAGGTTTCGTGATAGAAGTGAAAGGAGAGGAGAGAGAGAGAGAGAGAGAGAGAACCGTTTTCACGTTCGGTCGTTTCTCGTGCTTAGTTGATGTAAAAGTGTATGTTTCATGCTTCTTGTTTCTTCGATGGTTCTTCTCGAGTATCAAGATAAACGAGAAAGAATTTTCAAATGTAACTCTTGTAAGAGTTTCTCGATCTCTTTCGTCGTTCCAATTTCTTTTTTTTTTTTCATTTCATCTTTATTACACGATCGAATTGTATTAAAAGATTTACTATAATAACATTTAAAAAATTATTAATAAGTCCAAGTCTGTTTTGCAATAACAATAGTAGACTGTATTTTAATTAGTCAATGTTAATTCTGAGTTTTTTTTTCTTTTTAATAATTTTTATCTCATAAAAAAGAAATAAATGATTTTGGAAAATTCATTTGGAACCGAATTCGAATAATGATTTTATCAAAAATTAGTTATAATAATGTTAGATTTCACTATAGTTTGTTAATGTCGAATATGTTATTATTAATATATTATCAATATTTGTATAATTTTGTTCTGATAGAAAAGAAAAGAATTTCTTTTATTCTAAGGTCATTGTCGAGAATAGAAAAAGAAAAACTACCTGCGCCCGCGGTATGTGAGAAAGAAAGAGAGAGAGAGAAAAAGAGAGGAGTACACGCTCAATGTATATTCGTCTTTCAAGAGAGGTCTCACATTATCTTTTTATCCTTCCTTCCTTCGTCCTTATCTCTCTTTCCTTCTTCCGCTAGGCTTTCGCGTGAGGATAGTTTCTAGCAGAACGAAAGCACGAAAGATAAAACATATAACATACCGTACTACGTATTTAAATATGTACATACACACACATACTATATATATATATATTATACATGTCATATATATATAATGTATTACATATATATATATATATATATGTCATATATATATATATATCTTTAATGTGTGTGTATGTGTGTGTATACACATACATTTAGATACATAAGTATGTAAGATATATGGATACATAAGTACGCGTATGTATAACATCCAAACGTTCTTCTACATACTTCCTCGACATTTTGATTATTTAAATGGTAAAGACGAATCGGTTTCTACCAACGATAGATTCTATTTTTGTTTACTCCGATCCGCTTGAAAATACATACAACTTTTGTGATTTCTCCGTAAAATCGATGTGAATAACTATTCTCAGTTTCAAGATCAGAGATCGTTCTCTTCGATCCATTCTGCGTAAGCAGAACGGTTAGAATAGAAAATTACTCTTCGTTCAACTTTAATTTACAAGTTCTTCCCCTTCTTTCCTTGAGTTAATTCGTTCTTCGTTTAATTAATAAATCGAACTAAACCTTATTAATTCATTATATATTTTTACTTCCTCTTATAGCTTTCATAATGTATTTATATATTCGTAATATCTGCATTTTTATGTATCATTATGCTTGACCAATAATTGAAATTTGGAATAATATAATACAAGGATATTATTACATTTCAATAATCTTTACAACACTCCAATTTCAAATTCTGTTATTTTATTTTCTTTAATAATGAATATATTAAACTATATGATAATTTCATGAATAATAATCGAATAAGATATCTATAGGTATTACATATGGATATTTAATTTCATTTAAACAATTCATTCAAGCATTTTATTTTCTATAAATAATATATTTGAATATTTGCAAATATCGCATTTACTATTACCAATTATTATTGATTCGATATTTGATTCATTTTTTTTTTTTTTTTTTTTTATAACAATATTCCATGGATTTCATGAATTAATATTAACAATATTTTTTCCTCTCTCATTTTTTTTCCATGTGACTGGAATGCTATAGTAATAAATAGTAATAAAATAAATAACAATATCAACAAAAACAACAATATAATAATAATAATAATAATAATAATAATAATAATAATAGTAATAATAATAATAACAATCCTAATGGGAACGTATCTATCCATCTCTTCCGTCTTTACTATCTGTCCCAACTGAGTACTACGCACGTATGCGAACGAGTCATTGATAGTACGATAAGCGGCAGCATCCTGCGAGTAACGAGAGAGAGAGAGAAAGAGAGAGAGAATGTATGTATGTGTGTATATCTGTTATGAGAGAGATAGAAAGAGAGAGAAACAACGATGTAAGAGTATAACCGTCGCTTAGATGGAAAGATTGCTCGGAGCTTTTTTAATTAATGCGATCGTACGACTATTATCGGGGTCATTGTGTTCGTCCTAGAGTAAAGTACTCAAGCGTACGTCATTCTCGCGGTTCGCTTCATTAAGCTTCAGGGAGATGAGAGGACAAGAGAGAAAAACGTTTCGAGGTTGGAAACGTTTTGCTGATTCTATTACTAGCACTATTACTATTACTACTACTACAACTAAAACTATTACTACTACCACTACTTTTATTACTATACGTCTCGTATCGAGTTTCGTGCGGTTTCAGTCTTTTCAATGTACAAATCATACGTGTGCGAATATGTGTATGTGTTGGAATCTCAGAGTAACGTTAATTTCGACACAAAGCTTACGACTTCGTCAGCATTCATTTATTCTAACTCAAGACACGTTTTTTTTTTCTTTCTTTTTTTCTTTAAGTTAGAGATAACAATACATCAAGTTTCGACCTCTAAATTATTATGTTACATTATATTATTTTATTTATTTATTTTTCTTCTTTATTATTATTTACCTCCCAAAGAGACGTTTATTCCGAATTAATTTCGCTACGGATAGAGATTTCTTTAATATTTATTTATTCCAACTCGAAACACATATTTCTCTTTTTAGTATTTTATATTGATTCGAGATAATAATTCATTAATTTCGAGCTTTGAAATGTTTTATTATTAATTTGTTGTTATGAAATTAAGTTTCATTAATTTCGATCATGAAATATTTGTTTATGATATATATTTAAGATAATAATAATTCATTAAATTCTAGCTCGGACAATTATTTCTTTTTTATTATTTACGAAATATCGTTATTTTATTATCAATTCAGATCATAATGGGATAATTTAATACTTATATACATATAAAGATTAAGTAACCGAGAATGAAATAATTTGATCATCTACCGAATGATCGATATATATATATATATATATATATATATATATATCGTTCCACTTGTGCTTTTGCATCAGAGCTAGTACATCTGATCTTGAACGAACGGTACAAGTCAAGCGGAATCTCTGCACTTTTACGAACTGTCTAGTGAGAGAAAGAAAGATAAAAGAAAGAGAACAACTGTATTCTCTCTCTTTCTCTCTCTCTTTTTCTCTTTTTATATATCTTTCTCTTTCTTTATAGTTGTCTACCGTGCTACTACTCTCTTTGATTTTCTAAGGTACCGTTTTCTTCTACGAATCTAAATCCCTTCTCTCTCTTTCTCTCTCTTAACTAACTTGTATCTATCTCAACATACAACCTGCAGTTTCTTCCTATACTCGACCTAGCCATCCTACTTTTTTTTCTCTTTTCTCCTTCCCATACCAAATCATAAGAGTCTGACCGATTCCTTTTGAAGAACGTGATCTAGCGTATCAAAGAGAGAGAGAGAGAGAGCACAAGTTTTTCCATCATCGTTCAATAACAGAATCGTATAATAAATCTTCCAATAGAATTTCCTTTTCGTTTCTAAAGAAATAAATTTTTCTTTTTTTTTTTTTTCCTTTCTTTTTTCATAGTTAGCCCGGTCAAATCGTTTTTTCATCGTAAAAAACTTTACTCAATTTTTCAACATACCAGACAGTTTTCAAAAGTAGTAATGGACTAACTTACTTTTTGTCTAACTCTTCGAAGTTTTCTTCGAGTCTTAATTGTCTTCAGTGATTAATCCGTTCTCGATAGGATGAAGTTACTTTTTATTTTCTCAAAAAGAATTAAGTAGATAGTTGTTATGTTTTAAAGAGAGGAAAATAAAGAAAGAAAATTTTAAAGAAAGGGAAATGGGTCGATACGAGGAGGGAATAGGAAGGACGGTAAGTAGGATATTTCTATGTAAATTAGGAAATGTTACGTGATGTTGTGTTCATGAGTAAAGGGATGTAACAGATGTGCTATAAAAGTGCTGCTTAGAGACGATCCTAATAATAAGTGCAAGAGAGAATGTTTTCCCTAGCTATGGTGATGATTCATTAATTATTTCCTCTTATTTTTATTTCTTTTAATATTTTTTTTTGTTTTGTTTTTTTGTAAATCCAGGAACTGGAAGGGAAAAAAAAGAAAAAGATAAAACGAAAGTTATTGAGAAATAAAAAGACACAAAGGAACATATTCAGATAACTTTTTTCTTATTATTTTTGTCTTCCCTGTAAAAATTTATTTACTCGTCAAATAAGTGATAAACGTATTATTTTTAACTTGATTTACCTTCACACGGTTTATTTTATCTTCAGCATTTTTCGTGTAACACCAGAGTGTGATACGTTCGATCGTATCTCGTTGAAATTCACGTTTCCTATACGATGTGCATCACAACGTTGATCATTGATTGGCCGAGCTCGCGAACTGACCACATCACGGAGGGTTTTGCATACGCAAGGGTTGACATCGATTACCGAATCACCCTCGGCGAGCTTCGCGTACTTCGCGCTTCGGTGAATTTATTCCGCTCGTAAAAATGGACAAAGAGGGCTTCCATCAAAACCACCCTCGCATTGTGAAATGCTTCTTGTCGATGAATTTCGTGGAATAAATTAGTGAGATAAATTATCGTAGCTCGATCTCGACTTTTGCTCGATATACGATACGTAGGTAATAATTATATTAAATCAGTGAAATCGTTTGAATATTTTTTAAATTAATCCAAATGTTAAGAAAGAATTTCTTTTTTTTTTTTTTTTTTCAAGAATCTTTTCGTAAATATTTAATTATCCCTTAGATGAAATTTCATCCTAAGAAAATAAAAAATAAGCCGAGTGAAATCCATACAATGTTTTAAATCTATACATCATTGCGATGTTATTTTCAAATATATTTACAAATTAACTATCATAATATTCGTTTAATATTAAATAATATTAAAGAATTTCAATTGACTTTCTTACTTTAATTGCTTTTTAAAATAATATAGTATTATGAAATTTTACATAGGGAGATAGTATTAACATAATCTTTTTTATGATGCTTTTCAAGGGTTAATTAATAATATGTAAAATGTCATTGTTAAGAAATCGGATAAATAGATAAGTAGATGTATACTATTCTATATATTTTGAAATTTGAACACTATATATATATATATGTATGTATATTGATAACAGGTTTTAAGACAGCGGTTAAATAAGAAAAGATCAGGATCATTGAATTCGATACACAGGTTCGTGTAATTGGCCGATTACAGTGCACGTCTTTCAATGGCAACAACCGCTGTTGCGCTACCGTAATCAAATTAACGAAGGAGTAAGATCGCTGCCAGCTTAAATACGACGAGTGGACTCTCGACGAACATTTCGTGCACGTTCCAAAGAGGAAACGCTTTTAAACTATGCTTGAGAGGATCGAAACGTGTTTGTATATTTCTTTGTTCATTTTTATTCTTCAAAATCGCATCTGCGTAAACCTGTCGTAAATGATTATCCGTCAACGAGTCGTCGATAATTTCGTTGGAAAATCTGTAGGAATAGAATTGAAAAACGTTTCGCTGTATTCTTCTCACTTCTCCCATCCTATCCGGCTCACACATATTTGTAATTCAAATACAGATGGTGGTCCGAAAGTTTTTAAAGTGATTTTAAAAATCAATTACTCTTTTTCGAGACTGTTTAAGCAAATTTTTTTCTCTCTTTGTAAATTGTAAAACTACATGCCTAAAAAGTCTCGAAAAAGAGTAATTGATTTTTAAAATTACATCCAGAAACTTTGGGCCCGTCTAGGAACTTTTGACCAACCTTATATTTTCTTTATCGATCGCATGGGTCAAACTGGAAATTGCGATGTTAAGGAAAAGAATGGGAAAGAAACAAGATTTGTTTCTTTTATTGTCTCGAAACAACCCTTCGGTAAAAGTAGTTTCGTTATCTTAACATTTTCTCGCACGGTAACTTTACTTTTTTAAAGTTAAAAAGAAATAGAGATAAGAGATTAAATTTTTGTCTTTCTTTCGTTCCTTTAATAGGATAAAAATTACTTTTTTTTTTTTCTTTTTTCTTAATATCGTTTTTCATCGAAAGAAAATATTGGGGGAAAAAAGGACAATATTTTATTTATGATATCTCTGTATTTCTTTCTCTCTCTCTCTCTCTCTCTCTCTCTCTCTATATATATATATATATATATATATATATATATATATATATACATAAATATCTTTCGAGAATCTATTTTCATCCTGCAATCTTTCGATACTCTCGAAAGCTCGTTTCTATAAGCATGCAGAGGCACGAGGATACACTGGTAGCACAGGGACCGGGAAGAAATATCGATTTACACATTTCCGGGCCGCACATGTAGTCTGGGAAAATACAACGATCGACCATCCGAGATAAATATATCGATATAGATTACTTACATACATACATGTACCGTTCGATATAGTAACGATCGTTATGTCATGTTAATACGAATTTGATATCTATCTCTTATTCCTGTATTAATTATCTAAATTATTTTTCTTCTTGTAAATTTATATATAGATACATACACACATTTATATATATATATATATATATATATATACACACATTGATGCAATTTTTTCAATTTCTTTTTTTTTTCTCTTACATGTAATACATGGAACATTGCTTCTCGTTCTAATATACGTATGAACCGGTGATTATAAAAGTGGTCCAAGTCTTTTGAGATATTAAAAAAGAAAAAAAGGAAACAGAACACTTCATACGAATTATTCTGAAAAAAAAGATTTTTTTGTTTACTTAAAAGAATGATTTTTCTCTCGATGATAAATATAATAACCTCACTCGTTTGTTTCATCATCTATGAAAAATAAATTTTTATATAATTTAAAATCTAATTACGTTACGAAAATATCTTCAAACGAAAAATATATGAATTCAGACAATTTTCATAATCACCAACTCATTCTATCTTTTCCTATATTTCACGATATTATCGTCATATATAAACTGGCCTATCTCTTTTCAAAACTCATATTTCCTGTTCCGACTTCCCGCTATTCTGGGGAAATATAACAAAGCGAGCAGTTGTAAGCCATTCCGAATCTACTGTCTCAAACAGCAATTCGAAGATAACAGATAGTAACCTTTTGGATAGTGACCTATCCTCCTCTAAAGAAAAAAAAAGAAAAAAACAAAAAAGAAGAAGAAGAAGAAGAAGAAGAAGAGATCTTAAAACATCTTATCTTATCTTCGTCCTTGCACTTTTCATCCCCTTAAATTTATCGCACATAATATTCAATTCGAATGAACAATATTCGTAAATATTCTGTAAACAATTAAAACGTGACTTTCTAATTTTCCTCTAATGCCTTCCTCTGACGTAAAATTATTTATTACTTATCGATCGAGAATACTTTGTTTACAAAAAGACATTTACATTTGAAATGTAAATCTAAGTTTTATCAATAGCATGCAAGAATGATTTCATCTCTGTTACCCCGTCATCATCGGTCGAAGTTTATTAACTCGTCGTTATTTTACATGGTGCCGTAAGCGTCTAAATATTCTCAAGAGGGACTTGTGGTTGTCGCGTTTCTTTGTCCTTCTCCTTTTAGCTCCTGGTCTTTCTCTCCTTCTCTCTCTCTCTCTCTCTCTCTCTTTCTCTCTTTTTCTTTCTCCTTCTATTTCTCAGGGTACTCAAGAAGGAAAGAGGCAACCAGTGCCGGTGAGGTACGGGCCAAGCTAGGAGATATGGCTCTGGGGTTAACACACAGGCTCCGACATTAACTAAGTTACGTAACGACTGGTTTTCTCAGGCAGCAAATACCGATGCAGAAGAGAGAGAGAGAAAGAGAGAGAGAGAGAGAGAGACTCTCTGGCTCTCTCTTTCTTCGTTTCGCGGGCATAGTCGCGAGCACCCGTCACACGTCTCTCCGTTCGTCCATGTCTTTCTTCTAGCAGGCCTCCCTAGTGGAGGAGTGTAAATCGTAAAGTACAGTTACTCGTTCGTTTCTACCAGTTCTCTTCTTTATTTCTTCCTTCCTTCCTTTCTTTTTTCTTCTCTCTTTCTCTCTTTCTCTCTCTCTCTTTTTCTTTCTTTTTCCTTTCTTACATCTTCATGATCGAGGGATACTTCGTACTACATACATGCTTTCACACGTTGTCCTTCGATAAGTAAAAACTGATTAATATACCAGTTATGCGTTATTATATCTTAGATTATTATTCATCATCTCAGATTATTTCCAAGTTTCTATTGTATTGATTTGTTTTATTAATAGTCACTTTAATAGTCATTTTATATATATATATATATATATATATATATATATATATATATAATGCGTATAAATAAACACGTTTACATTATCGTCTAATTTTGTTAATGCGTTTTAATATTAATAACTTGTTTTATTAATAAATGTCATTTTACGTATACTTCGGCCAATCCAATGATATAATTATTCGACAATGTTGACCTTTTCTCGGTATATATAATTCGATATTTAAATAAGTGATACTATACTCGGTATTTTTGTGATGAAAATTTAATAGGAAATTAATAATCAATCAACTCAATACGCGTTTTCTGACATGTGATTATACCGGTAGTATATATCTTTTTTTAATAGTTTAACAATTAAATTAAAAGTTCTATAATCGAATTAAAAAAGAAAAAAGAAGGGAAAAAATTGTCGGAGGATATTTCTCGCAATTGTTCCCCCCCACCACTTCTTTTTTTTTCTTTTTTTTTTTGAAATAAAAAATATTCCATATTTACCGTCGAAAGTAGTCGAATTTTGTCACGTATTAAAACGTGACCGATCGAGAATGACTCACGTTTCAAAATGATTGTACATATGCAATTCTGGATAGAATTGGCATGTGGCATCATGGAAATCGTAACGATCGCAACACAATGCGATTGAGTACGAAGAAATCCTACTTTGGATTCCCGCTTCGAGTCGTAAGCCACGAACAGGACTTCCGTTCGATGCGTTCGAAAGAGGAAACGGAACGAAGAGTACTCTCGTTCGTTCGCTTGCACGTTCGTTCGCTCGTTCGCTCGTTTGCTGCCTCGATTATCGTTCGTGTCGTTCTAGATAGTTAAATCGAACGTGGGTAACATGGAAACCGAGTGCTCTCGTGACTCTCTTTGTCTGTTTTCTTTTTTTTTTTCTTTTCTTTTCTTTATTTTTTTTTTTTTCTTTATACATACCTATATTGTATTATCTTGTAAATGACTTGTCCTATTGATTAATTAATTCATGGGATTTCTTTTTTTTTTTTTTACTTCAACTACATCGTTATCATAATTCAATGTTTATTTACGTAGTAATAATTTTAATAATAATTGTAGTAATAATTTATAATAAATATTATCGTTATAATTCATACTAGATATTGTTACTATAATTATAAATAAAAAAAAAAGAAAATAAATTAGAATTATTACCATCATATTTTTATACTATAAACGTCATTATTATAATTAGCAAAAAAAATTGCTACTGTATTTTTATATTAAATATTATGTACCAAATACACACACACACACACACACACACACACACACACACACGCATATAAAATTATAGTAGTAATTTTATTAATAATAATAGTGACGATCGAATTAAATCGTAATAAGTTGTAATGATTCTTCGCATGATTTAGAGGCGAAAGACGAAGTTGGTATAAATATTATGAAATAGCTTCTATTATATATGACAGGGCGAGTTAATGAAGGTGTTAACGATGATACTTGCTAGTAGACGTTTCACAGTCTTCCGTCCTGAAGCACATCTGTCAGCCATCCCTGTTCAACTCTGCCAATTGTGCTCGTTAATCTCTCACGTCGTACGGTTTTCTCTACTTTGCGTTAATTGAACATCGCTTATAATGAATTTTAAGTTTTGTATTATGAGTGAGACGATGAAATGTGCGTAACGATTTCGAGCAGCCTTGAAGAATACACGAACAATTCTTTTTTTTTTTTAAATCATTAAATGCTAACGAAGGACTCGGGCTTATATTAGCTTTAAACTTTGCGATGAAACTCAAGACCCAAGAATTTCAAAGAAAAATGAGGTTTCCTTTTCTTTTTCTTTTCTTTTTTTTTTTTTCTTTATTTTTCTTTTTTCTTGTTATATTAAACAAAAGAGGAAAAACGTAGAAGAATGGAAGGAAGTATTATATACGCTTCCCCGATGTCGAAAGTGTTTAGATTGCAAACTCACGCGATTAGTGCACTCGATATTACGTTGGGACGGACGAAAGTTGAAAATCTACCATGCGTCACTATCTTAGAAAGCGTCGTTCTCGATAATTATCGCGGCTTAATTTTTTGGGTTTTTTTTTCTTCTTTCCTTTTTTTATTTTTTGTCGGATTAAAAATATATCTTTTCAAGACTCGCTTCACTAAAAGTTTTTAAAATCGGTCATGGAGTATTTACATAATTTATTTCATTAATTTTTTAGAGATTAATTTAAGATATCTATTTTTTTTTATATATATATACATACATCATTTTATAACTTATTAAACATCTATTTTTTATATACCTATGAATAATAATCTTATAAATCATTAAATATATATATATATATAAATATAATAATTATATAAATTATTAGTTGATAACTGTTTATCTACTTTTCTTTTTCAATCACGTAACACTTTTTACTTTTGATTTAAACAATCTATTTAACAATCTGGAACTGTTTAATTATCTTTTAATTAGTTTCGCTTAATTATTACGGAGTTATTTGAAGGAGGAGGGAAAAGCAAAAAAAGGGATAAGCAAATCTCGTAAATGAAAATATTAAATCGTCGTGTATGAGAGATAAGTTCGAAGAAGAAGGACCACTTCCGCATAGAGAGATTTGGGTTTCGAGATTTTGGGGACGCGAGGAGAGAGACGGAGAGAAAGACGGAAGAAAACTGTAGAGGAGAGGTCATGCTTCTTTAGAGAGAAGAAGAGGATAAGAGGAAGAAAGGAAGATAAAAGTGCATACCTACTTGCACGTGTTACTATGGTATATATCGACAACTGCAACGTTTATATATGGACTCACCTGCATCGCACCTTAACCGTTAAAAGCATTCTGTATCTTCTATTTCGTGAAGAAACAAACGATCGGTGTTATTTACGTTCGTGGAATAAATTATTTCTTTCTTTTCATTTCTTTTTTTTTTTTTCTTTTCGATTAGATCACCGATTTGGGATATTTCCCGTATTGTCAAGTGCAGAATTTTTTTTAAAAACATAAATCTTCTTTCGTCGCCGGAAATATTCGATTTGATTTCAATAAAAAAATAATTGAATTTATATACATAAATAGAAATCCAAGATCAATTTTATCGAAGATAAAGTATTATAAACAGTCTATTACTATCTGTTAATAGTTTTGTTTGAAAAAAATATTTTAACAAAGAAAGAAAGAAAGAAAGAAAGAAAAAATTAGAAAATATATTTTGGAATTGATAATGAATATTAGACGTATACATTTTTCATATATCGTCGTTAAATTTTTTGGTGAAAGGTATGTTAACGAAAAAGAAATTGGAGTGTATATTTTTCGTTCTGATCAGGTTCAGCGAACATGCAAATATACACGAAAATATATACTTACATATGTACGTATTGATCGGAAAAGCCGGAACATATGAGCGTTAATAAGCTAAACCACGATGCTTTCTAATTCGTTCGATGTAGGTGCGCCTTTTCCTTGACAATATCTCCTTGGCACGTTTCTCCAACGATATATATATATATATATATATATATATATATATATATATATATATATATATGGTAAAGTTACCATACCTGTTACCATACCGGTGTTATGGTTTATTTTCGTTATAGAGTTATGATAACGATAATATTTATCAATTAATAAGAAAGCACAAACATTTCCATTTATTATTAACTCGCATCGGATATTATAATTTATTAATCTAAAAAACAAGTGAAATAACATTGAAAGTAGAGAATATGGACATCTGGAGCACTCTGTTTACTGGACTCATATCTGTTGGCTTTTAGCCGTGATTTAGAAACCAGCTGACTAATTAAAATCCGACTTCCTCGATCTCATCTTTATCTCTGCAATCCTCAACCATATAATTACGATGCTCTAATTATTTAAAATTGACTATAATATAAATCATTTATAACGGATATATTATTATTATTCCCTAACGATTATTATTACAATCCATAATCTAATTATTATCTACAGTATGGACCAAAAGTATCTAGATATGATTTTAAAAGTCGATCAGTTATTTTTTTTGAAGACTAGCTTAATGTTTTTCTTTTTTTTTTTTCTTTTCAATTTTTTTTCCAAATTGTAAAACTACAAAGCTAAGGACTTTTTTTGGTAATCTAAAAAAGAAAAAAGAAAAAAAATGAAGAATAATTGATTCTTAAGATCACGAACTGAGAACTTTTAGATCAGCCTATATATATTTTATCTTTTATCAATCAAACCTAATAATACATTTTCTCTATTTTGACAAGAGTTTTTCGATGACCATCGGACTTTAACTATTCATAATTCCGGTTATCTATCGACCTTTCCGTTGATATGACATCCGAGAGAAAGAGAGTGAGAGAAAGAGAGAACAATGAATAAACGAGATGTCTTGAAAACTGAAATATGTGGCAATCAATCGTATGAAAATAAAAAAAAAAAAAAGAGGAGATAAGAAGAAATGCAGTAGCAGCAACCCCTGACCGTTCTTCTCGTGCGTCATTGAATCTCTCGAATAACAATGAAAATAATATAGGAAAGAAACTAGTTTGTAATTTTCCATAAATTGAGATAAGGATTTGAAAAATCTCATCTTTTGGATATAATGATAACGAAATTGTAAATACGTACATATATATATATATATATATATATATATAGATTGAATGTGGTAAGCCGCTTAAAGGAAATTTTACGAGCTTTTAATGAAAGAAACGAGATCTTCCTTTTGAATATATTCTCTTTCTTCGGAGTGTAATGTATTCTCAAAGCCTTTTTTCTTTCTTTCTTTCTTTCTCTGTCTCTTAGTAGTTAACTCGTAAAGCCTGCAAACTTCGTTTATTCTCCTGCGTTGAATTTATGCACTTGTCCGTTACGCCACACGCCGCTCGTGTGCCACACACGTTTTCGTGAAATATCGTCTGGCTTGCACACCATGGAGACATATGGCATCTATATACTCCATTATACCAAGGGATCTTTATTTCGTTCGAAATGAAATTTAAACTCCACTTACAAGTACTATGTGTGCGTGTATATGTATATATATATATATATTTATATTATTTGTAACATGCATTTATACGATATTACTAACTTATCATTTTGTTATTTTTATTATTGTTGTTGGTGTTGTTATTGCGATATCGATTTTAGGATATTTAACTTTGTAATTAAATTAATGATCGATACAAAACAAATAGTATGATTTTAGTAATACAAATCATTTGATTTACCAATGTATAAATGAATTGGCGATATTTAATAAATTACTATTATTATTAGAACACATCAATTTTGTAATGAATCGGTACAAGTGATTTCGGTACAGGCAATTAGTATGATTCTAATAGTTTAGATATCACAATTGATTTTATTTCCAAGAAAGATAGTGATTTAAATAAAAACTTGTATAGCTATAATATATAAAATAATTGATTTTCATTTAATTCCAACGATATCGAATAAACAATGGTGACTTTGTTAAAGAATAATTATAACATTTATATCGAAACATTTTATCTTTAATTGTTTCTTTATTATGACGAGATTAAACGCGTTATTTTTATGAACTACTTGACGTGTCTGGGAATTGAAACGTAGGAAGTTTATATTATCGAAAGTTACAAGAGCGTGCTCGAAACAAGGCATCGCCAGTCACACGTGCGCGTACACGCATGCACCCACACACGTGCTTACGAATACAATTTTATAGATGTGTATATATTTCCTTCCATATGGATAGGATCGAAGAAAAATAAGACGAGGAAGAAGAAAAGCACAGGAAAGAGGATGAGAAAGAGAGACGAATAGATATATAGCTTCCGTAGATCGTTTCAACTAGCAGAATCATGGCGTTATCCCTGACCTTTGATCCACTAATTAACCGAATGTACTCTTTTAAAAGCGAACGTCATCGATGCACGCGAAAGAAACAGACACGAACTGACAACGATGACGATGATGACGACGACGACGACGACGACGACGTTATATACTTCGTTATGATTCGAGGTCAATGACCTTAAAAACGAAGATGCAACGAGGTCTTCCAAAGTGAAATGCGACGGGTGAGACGAAGTTTCGAGATTTTCTCTTTGAACTTGACATTCGGAATGTGTAGTAATGATGGTGGCATGTGTACTTCTTACATATGCGGGTAGATATAATATTTTCAAATAAATAAAAAAAATTCCTTCCATGTAAATGATTGATGATCTTAAGAATTTGTTAAACGTCGATCTTTCAAACGTAATGTCATTTGTTAGATGGAACAAATGGTGGATATTGAAAGAATCTAAACGTGTCCGAAGAGAAAAGAAAAAGAAAAGGGGGAGAAAGGTAGAAGGAATAAATAGATTCTTCCAAGTAGGGTCGATGAAAAATTTGGTAAGTTTCTCGTCGACGTCGATCGAGTGAATGTGAACGATAAAGCAAATAGTTGAAGGCTCTGTATGCGTGTTAAAAGTATGAGAGAACGAAAGAACCCATATAACTCGGGTGTTCTCAACCTGGAGAATGTTATATACCTAGTAGATATTTAACCATCAGTCGTTCACATTGCGTGTGTTCACGAGAGTAACAAGCGGAACACAGAGTGCACTCAGAGAGTTCGGTAGGAAAGACCCACGTAATCCGGAAAGTGCCAACCGGATTCCTCATACGTTTGCTAACTGGTACAACACATCGAGTCGTCGTCGTCTTCGTCGTCTCTGGAAACGACAAGACGTCGTTTTTTTAAAACGTTTGTCTTCTTCCAACGTTTGTTCTTCTTCTCGTCGATGAAAGGAAAGGAAAAGAAAAGAGAGGGGAAAAAAAAGAACAAATAGATATATACCAACTATGTAGTTATGTATACTACATATCTATCTATTTTAGACGTTAGGTACTCCGCAAAGTACATAATTCGTTCTACTTTTTTTTTCTTTTTTTTTTTTTCTTTTTATATATATATAGTTATAGATTGTCAGAGAGGCCGTTATAAGTCGTGTTCGTTATCAACAATATCGCAAAACGAGTATTGCTGAGCGTGACTTCGGTAGGTGCACCAGTATGTGTGTCAAGCAATCAAGGCATGACTCGAGGCTATGGATCAACGCTCGGCGCTAGTAAGGTCCAAGAGTTAGAGCTACTTCTTGCTTGGAATTCGCCGGGTGTCACGTTCCTCTTTCGAATGCTCTGTTACTTGAAATTCGTTGTTGAAAGTTACGATGGATGATCGGTTATTCCAAACGAAGGAACGATTAACTTTAGAGAGTTCTTTTTTTTTCACATGTTTCGATATATCTACGTGTGTGTGTGCGTGTGTGCTTCAGTACTATACTATACTTTTTTTGTCTGTTTCCTACCATGTATTTATTTTCGTTTTATGAACATTTTGGAAAGAGGGTAAATTTTATATAATATAGTCGATGTTTTTTCTTTATGAAAGTCATCTTTTTTTGTTTCTTTATTTTCTTCTTCTTCTTCTTCTTTTTTTTTTCTTTTTTAGGATGCGTCGAAGATCCAGGAGGATGCAAAAGATGCAGAGGTGACACGTGCGCGAGATGTGCTGTCCTATTGCATAAAGGGACCTGCGTCGATAGCTGTCCACCTGGTCACACAGCCGACTGGTCGACGAGAGATGAATATATGGGCAGAGTTTGTAAAGAGACTGGTTACATCTTTGGGCTGACCGGTAGTCAGGTTGCTATCTTGGTGGGAGTTGTCTCCGGTGCAACCATATGTGTCTTCATCGTTCTATGCGGTGCGATCATCGTTCACAGAAAGAAGAAAAAGGCGACCAAGATCGTTCGGCAATTTGAAAACAGGTATATTATAATTGTTTTTATAAGTATCAAGGAAATTTTGCATTATTATTTATTTGAATATCTTTATCCTTGTACGTTTGAAGAATTAGTTTTAATTAATATTAGAATTAATATTATTTGAAACTAATCATTATTTAATTTAATTGTATTATTTCAAACTAATATTATTATTATTATTATTTAATTCTAACTAACAATTAGAATTAATATTTATTAATCTGTTATTATCAGAAAATATTTTATTTTATATCTAACATATAAGTACACATTTAATGATTTTCTCACAGTGCTGAGAGAGGAGAATTCCTGAAGCATCTTGCAACGCTAAGAGGTGAGGGACACACTTTCCTTTCCATGCTAAACGACACAAGAAGACAAGTTAGAGAATTATATTACTCCGGAAGTAACGGGGATGGTGCCGTCGGCATTCAAGCGTACAGGTAACGATCATTTACGAGCCCTCCTTTATAATTCGTATTAATTAAAATAATGTAAAGCTAGTCGAATAGATTATCCGATTAACGATAAATTATGATTACAACATCTACAATTAGACCCGTTCTCCGCGACCTCGCAAGGATATTAGTCCTTGTTAACAGAAAGGACGAGGACATTCAGTTACCTCCTGATGACTGGCAGAGATTATTATCTTGGGCAGAACGTTTGCTCAGAAGGTACAAGCGACACAGTAGCCCAGAAGTGAGTCGACAATTTTTTAACGATGACATTACCTAAATTAAAAAACGTGATTCTCTCTGATTCTCTTTCTCTTTCTCTGTCTAATCTATCTATCTATCTATCTATCTATCTATCTGTCTGTCTATCCATCTATATATCTATCTATCTATCTATCTATCTCTTTCTCTCTCTTTTCCTCTCTTTCTCTCTCTCAATTTCTTCTTTAATCTTTCTTTTTTTCACGGCAGTCTCTTAAGCATTTCGGTGAGTTATATGTATTTTGAGAAAAAGTAGTTTGTAGATAATACGTGTTAGAAACAAGTACTAGCTAGAAACATTATGTTAGAAAAATATATATATATATGTATGTATGTATATAATAGTAGAAAAAAGATCTTCCCAAATCGATCGATCTTCTAACGTGTTATTTTATATTCAAAGGTGGCTCAACTCGTGACATTCCTGCAGCATCCAACAACAGCGTCCGTCCAAACGAATCCAACGGAGTCGGTTGTGATAACTTCGCCGTCTCAAACATTTGAACCTAGAAGTACGCCAACCAATCTCACCACTTTTCAAGCAAACTTACCACTCGCTACTTTTCAAGCAAGCGACAAGTCCAGTATTAGTCCGGCAAGTTCGAGTTTAGGATATGCCAAGGATAGTCCACTTGGTTCGAGCTTAGGACAAAACAGTTCCATGCCCTATCACGATAAACTCGCTCGAAACGAGTCAACGATGGGACAAATGACTCCTTTGGTGTTCGGCACACAAAAAAGGCTGAAATCAAACGGATCGCATTTTCAGGAATTAGCCATATCGGTGTTCAATAATCATAATGGCGGTGCTACGTTACCAGATATCAATCGTGGATCTAACGGTCGTGAAACGAGCGTTCTAGATCGAGAAATTAATCCTCAATGGGAATTTCAAAGCGCTGTAGAAGCTGCCAACTATACCATATTGTCCGATAGATTACCCGATTGCGACTACCTCATAGACGATTTCACGATCCTTGGCTTCAGGCCACAGGATGAAATAACTACCGAGTTATAACGAGTTTATATCGATATTCTATAATATCAATAGAAAACGTCGTACCTACGAACATATTTGACGATTAAAATTACAGATACTTTAAAGTTTCAGCTTTAACGCGAACAAAATTTTATCCTGCTTAATGCACGATACACTTCATATCGACGATCTATAACTTTTTCCCGATTTATCGAAAGTATGAATCCTTATTATCAAAGTTATTAAACATATCCAATTATAGTATAATGGGAGGAGAAATTTACAGTGACACCAAATAACTATAAGAGAGTTGTATAAATATTCATTTTTATTTAACGATCAAGTTGTTGTACATGTTTATTAACAATTATTGTATATATTAACGTACTAGTCAATGTCTCAATGTGGTTTTCTTTTCTTTTCTTTTCTTTTTTTTTTCAATTTGTTGTCATTCTAAATTAGATGACCGTTGGTTGTAAATTTATTTCGATGATTACCAGTTGAATATCTATTCCGATCATTTATGAATTTTATTTCTTAATAATATAGATATCAAGAATCATCGAGCAAAGAAAAAAAAAATGTGTAATTTGAAGTGATTCAAATCGTTTCTCTTTCTTATTATAAAAGACTCAGATATTTAAGAAATATTAATAATCATTGTGCACAAAGAAATGCCGTTCATACAAATTTTTGAATATTCTATTACTTGCGTGTATGTTTTTTCTCAATACTTTGGAAATTGTCGACGAGAGTGATTTTTGAAGAAATTAAGAAAAGAAAAAAGATTACAAAGTAAATTAATAAATCGATGATTTAGAAATATTTGAATCTTTATCAATGAAACAATCTTATTCACCTTTGTCTACAATTTTTAAAGCATTATACGAATGAATGAAAATATGTATGTGATTATTTAAGTAATTCATATCATTCCATATTTGTGTCTGGCCAAATCGATTCTTGTACAAATCTTTGTAAATGTAAGTGTAAATACCGATGAATATTTTTAGTAATAAATCTAAGAAAACACAACAAATATATAAAATATACTCTCGCATCAAAAAAAAAAAAAGGTGGTTTCACATTATTTCGACAAAATAAAATGAGGTAAAATCAAAAAGTCTGTAAAAAATGGCGTATTCTAAATATTTTTTTTCTTTTTTTTCTTATATTCATCGATATTATAATTTCTCACAGACGTTGTATTTCGCTTTCTTTTTTTCAAAATCTCGAATCACGTGTACCGCATTATTAAATTCAGTCTGCTTTATCATGTGATTCATGAAATCGTGTTTATCGCAAATATAAAAATTAACTTGATTTTGTGAAAAAGAAAAAAAAAAGAAAAAAAATGAATTATATAAATTTATATCTCTAAATAATTAGCGATAAATCGGATAAGACTAACTTTAAGAAGAATTATCGATTTTTTAGCGCGTCTGCAGTTGAACGCCAGTGCTGCCTCTGTCGGTAACCTCTGAAAAAAGCATGGAAAAAACTTATCGAATATCCGCCATATTAATATCGTCCATAAAGAAATTAACGCACTTACCGACTGTAACGCTATAATTATATAAGTATAGATGAATCTATGTATTACAGAAATAAGAAACAACTGAAACACCATCTACAATCAGGCACTTTTTATGAAACACGATATAATTGGCTCGTTAAAATACGTCATTAATATCGAACCAATCCAAAGGCGTCTTTGCAAAAAAGTTACTCGAAGCTACTTCCGGCAGATGCGTATTTAAATCAATCGTGTTCACGTGTGTCATCAATGTACATATATCTCCATAGTATTACTTGATCGTGCTTTCATTATCTATGTATCACGAAGATAGAAAGAAAGATAGCGAAAAAAAAAAAAGAAAAGAAAAAAGAAAACATGTGCGAAGCGATTGTGAGATATCACAGTACGTTAGTACGCAAGAAGGAAGACACACAGCTTAGCGGACGATCGATCGGGTGTGAAGCATTTTTCATCGTCATCCAGAATTTTGGTTTGGCGGTTCAATCTCTACAGGAAGTATAGCCGATGCGCGCGCAACCGGATGCTGCGCGCGCAACAACGACGATACGACAAAGGGTACTCGAGACATTAGATTTTGATAATTTCGAAATTATACGAAGATTCTTCGTTTGAAAATGCATAGGAAATCGTTCTGATCGACGTAGAAGAGATTGCACGAGAAATTTTCTCATAAGAGTTCATTCGGAATGGCGCGTCCTTCGGACGCACCGAGCGCGTAAGTTCCTGCGGGGTGGGCGAGGGACGCCATGACAGTCGTCGTATTTTCTGTTAACCGCGAGCACGTAGGCACTTCCCAAGATTTTCGTAAAATTACGTGGCACGTCGGAGTCGAACAGGGCCGAATTTGGTCCTCCGTTGTTCCGTTCTCGACGGCGTACACTTGGATGATATTGTTGAAGCGGAGGGCGAGGGAGCGTGGCCATTATCGAGGATTTGCTTGTGGGTATCCGTGGCGAGGTGAGACGTCGAGAGGCGGCGAAAGGCGTCCCCCCTGCGTCGGGACGCGCGTCTCCCCGTGCACGGGACGGCCTAAGGCCGTAAGAGCGAGATGCCCGAACCGCCGACGGCATCCTTTACCACGTGAGTCCAATTCTCTAAGCTCTGTTACGAAGGTAACTTTGATACTCGGTGTGGTTCTGGCCGTGGTCAAAGAACTCGCTGCGCCTCGTTTCTTTGCCTCCATCTTTCTATCTCTTTCTCTCTCTCTTTCTTTGTACGCATAGCCTCCTTTCTCTCTCTCTCTCTCTCTCTCTCACTCACTCACTCTTTCTCTCTTTTGTATAAACCTACTATATATATATGTATATACGTGTATACATATGTATATATATATATATATATATGTATATGTATATATATAGTATATCTTTTTTTTTATTTCTCTTCCCCGCCTTCCTCCTCTCTCTCCCTCTCCCCCCTCTCTCTCTCTCTCCGACTCGTTACGATGCACATACAGGTACATTCCCTTGCCCCCGAATCTTGTGTCACCACCATCTTGTGGCCCCTTGTCCCCGTTCCACGTTCTTTCTACCGAGCGACAATATAATTCACGCGTCATATGTGCGAGGCAAACCAGAAGATGGTAAACGAGGAGATTCCCTCGAGCGCGGGGAATTCTACGCCGGTTGGTCGTGGCCGACATTGAAGCACAGCTGCGTACTCGTACGAGGTGCCGCTGCCGTTGCCGTTGCCGTTGAAACGTAGACCGCTTTCATCGCTCTTACGCGGCCCCTTTGTCACGCTCCCGAAGATGCTAGCCGATGACTCACCTATTTCCCGCTTCGTCGAATAAAAATTGTCTGGAGGTTAAGACGTGATCGATTTAATCCGCGAGGATCGACTTCTCATGGCTACTTTCGTGTTTATTGCGATCGATCGCCACGTCGGATCGCGCGTATCGGAAAATTCCCACACAGCGATGACGTCCGCGATTTTCATAGCCGACCGAGTATTTGCTCGAATCGACCATTTTCGAGGTTAAACGTCGTGACATTTGTTTTTCTTCGATTTCCGATACAGATCCTACCGATTAAAGTTAGATTCGTATATTCTTCTTCATGAGCTCTTGTTTCGAAGGTTTTACGTGCTGAGACGTTATGGCATTCGTAAGGAAACGACGCGACTCGAGCGACGAGAGAAGCTTAGAGATAGTTTTAATTTGGATAATTCCAATAGGAGTTATTGAAGTTAAAATTTAACTTCGAGTCATGTGTTCTGCAGGATGAAAAGTGAATTATGTCAGAAGCACTTAATTGGTAGCCTTCAGTGAGCGAAGATGAACAGCGAGCAGCATGCGTTGCCAGCGACTACGCAGGCTCAACAAGAGGTGAGAATATTTTTAAACGTATGCAGGCTACTTACCAAGCTACAAATGCGCGATGGAAATATTGTTTATGTTTAAAGATATATCTTATTAGGTATTCTTCAAAGTAAGAAGATGTGTCATATATATATCGTATTACTTTATCGAAGACTTACGTACTCTGTCTATCTTGTTCTCTCGTTTCAAAGCTAGTTCAAACAAACGTATACTTTCTTTATTAACAAAAGTAGACGACGGTTTACGTATACTAGTATATTTTTGGTATTCTGTGTACGTGTATATACATACGTATCTATGTATTAACATATTTATATCTCATTCGTTTTCTAAGTAACGTGTCGACTATACACGGTTTAACGTTTACGTAAAATGTTCTACAAGCAAATTTCATTTACAGCCAATCTCCGCAACACATTTTTCTATATTCTTGAGATAATCTGAATTTCCTTCCTAAAAGTTGAAGCGTATTCACTACAACAAATAAATATCTATCTTGTATTTAGGTAAATATTAACCAGTCTATAATGCTTGAGCCTAGACTCTTTGGGAGGACTTAATCCTTATTGGCGCACTTGTTGATTGGAATCGAGCCTGGTGCATGCCTTTGCATGCCCTATTGATGTTGTACAAATGTCTGAATGTATATCGGTAGGATGTAAACGCGGGTCAAAGTGGTCGTCCTTCATACCCAGGTGGTTTGGCTACTTCGACTGGCCTTGGCAATGTGGGGAATACCCCTCATTCATCCGCGGACCTGCGTGTAGGTACAGCCGTAGCGTTAGCCTCCTCGGTAGCTAAGTATTGGGTCCTGACCAATCTGTTTCCCGGACCGCTACCTCAGGTCTCGGTCTACCACCATTCCCACCACAACTCCTCTCATAGGAGCAGTGGAAGTGGGGAGGCATCCTCCAAAGAGCCAGCCTCCTCTTTGAACCAGGAAATGGCATTGAACTCCAGTTCTCATCATCAGTCAACCTCTCAGTCGGCACATCATCACCATCAACCTTCAGTTAGCAGTAGCAACCATCATGGCTCTATGCAGTCCAACTCTCAGGTTTGTTTGCGTAGAAGCACGCTATACTCGAAGATCGAATGTGGCTTATGAACTATCATAGCAGAGTATTAGAGTCTGCCTTTGCAGGAGTTGCAGTAACATAGTACCTTGCGCGTATGTTTATGGAAATGTGAGTAGGTGGAAAAGATATACATAATGCCAAATGAGTAAAGCGGCCTTTGAGTTAACGGTCTACTATCTTCGGCAAATTTTCTTTGCTTTTGCCATAATGTTTTCTTTCTCCATGTCCCATCCTATTTCCACCTTTCACTTCCTACTTTCTTACTTTCGACGCAGTATTCTTATATTTCGGTACATAGCAGCTTGTGAGTAGCTCTTGAAATTTGAAATAATGTTCGTTAATCTATATGATATGTGTCAGATAATGCTCATTTGACAGTAGTACTTGATGAAATATTACAGACTATTGAAATATTGAGTGATAAAAAAAAAAAAGAAGAAAAAGAAGTAATACAAACATTACATCAAGAACAACTGTAACTTTTCCATAACTTTTAATAATGTGTTATTTTTCTTTGTTAACAGATTCCAGTTTCTCTTCCTGGCCTTAATCTAGACGGGGCGCATATCCCAGCGAGCGTTAGTCATTTACAGGCAGCACACGCGCAAATGCAACAACAAATGCAGGCTCAACAGCAGCAGCTGCACCAGCAGCAACAACAGCAGCCACAGCAGCAGCAACAACAGCAGCAGCAATCTCATCACCAAATGCAGAATCATCAAAATGCACAGAACAATGGACCGACCTCACATAACCAGAACACTCAGCGGGACGACAACAAAGTCAAGGACGAAGGCAGCTGTACCACCGAACGCTGTAGCGATAATCAGGTTCACTGTCAAGTTCAATGCGATCTTCAGTTACAACCACCACAAGACTTACAACAGAGCTTAATGCAACAGCAGCAGCAACAACAGCAGCAGCAGCAGCAGCAGATCGGCGTGAATATAAGCGGGAATTCTTCGACCGAGGGTAGCAGCCAGAATAATTCGGAGAAACCAGAGAAGGAAAAGGAGTTGCGGCAACTTAATATGACGCAGTAAGTTTCTATGCAATAGAGTATATACTTTTAAAAAATCATAAAAAATCCTTTCTTTTTTTTCTTTTTTCTAGATTTCAAGTTCCAGACTTAAAACCAGGTGGTCATATGATGGACGTCAGAACGGCGGATGGTTCGGTGGTCAAAATTAGTGCGGGAAATGAACAAGACTTAGCTAAAACACTGGGTGTTGAAATGGTACAAAACATGTACAAGGTAATAACATTATATTTGCGCGCGTTCTATTCGTCCATATAAGACGATAAAAATACAAAATTTCATTGCGCTCGACAGGTCAATGTCGAAGATATTAACCAGCTTTTAGCGTATCACGAAGTTTTCGGAAAATTGCAAAGTGAAATTGCAGCTGGTACTACTTTGGTAGGAAGTACAGTACCTACTCAAACAGTTACCACCATTCAAAATGGTACACCGTTAGTGCAGCAAGTTCAGTTGAATAAGTTTGACATAAAAACTAGCGATGGTGAAGCAACACCGGGTCCAAGTGCATCGCCAGTTTCGGTTGGCAGCCATGCCTGTGAGATATGTGGAAAGATATTCCAGTTTCGTTACCAGCTTATAGTACATCGTAGATATCATACAGAAAGGAAACCATTCACGTGTCAGGTGAATCTGATATTTCTATTTTTGTACATTTTAATTACATATACATATACATATACATATACATATACATATACATATATATATATATATACATATACACATATACATATATATATACATATACACACATATATATATATATTTTTTCTTATCTCGTATCTATTAGGTTTGTGGGAAGGCATTCTCAAACGCAAACGATCTAACGCGTCACGGAAAATGTCACTTGGGTGGATCGATGTTTACATGCACTGTATGTTTTCACGTCTTCGCAAATGCACCTTCGTTGGAGCGGCATATGAAAAGACATGCTACCGACAAGCCTTACAACTGTACGGTGTGTGGCAAGAGTTTCGCAAGAAAAGAGCATTTAGATAATCACACCCGATGCCATACAGGCGAAACACCATACAGGTAAGTTGTTCTTCTTTTTACCATCTTACGTTCCATTTACGATCATTTCTATTCGTCAATTCTAATTAATACTTTTCACTCGTAGGTGCCAATATTGCTCGAAGACATTTACCCGAAAAGAACACATGGTAAATCACGTGCGCAAACACACTGGTGAGACTCCACATCGATGTGATATTTGCAAGAAGAGCTTTACTCGCAAAGAACACTTTATGAACCATGTTATGTGGCATACAGGAGAAACCCCCCATCATTGTCAAGCCTGTGGCAAGAAGTATACGCGCAAAGAGCACCTCGCTAACCACATGCGTTCACACACCAATGACACCCCATTCCGCTGTGAGATATGCGGTAAGTTATATTACATTTCAGCTTTCATTAGTTGCTATAGTATCCATCAATTTCAAATACGAACGATTAAACGAAGAAAAAAAAATTCTAAGGAATATCGAAAAAATTATCATTTGATTTCGTTTAGATTTATAAATTTGATACGACCGTGATACCGATCATCAATTAATCATTATTATCTCTTTTGGATCAGTAATATAAAACGCATGTGTCTGAAATAATCTATAAAAATCGGTAACGTTTTACCGAATTCTTTTTTTTTTTCTTTTCTTTTCTTTTTTTTCTTTTTTTTTGCATTTCTTTTTTGCGATATTACGTTATCATAAATTTAACTGCGCGATAAATTTACTCCAAACGATATTGGCCCACTTTTAGTACATTGTTGAAAGCTATAATTGGAACCCATGGGAATCTTTGACGATGAGGTAAGTAATATCTGTGTATGTGTGAATAAAATAAACTGCAAAGATCGACCACTCGTGAAAGAGTAATACACGTTTTCTCTTTACTTCGGCGCTGTGATACTCGGAAAATACGGGTATCTACGTTATCGATGAAATGTTATTTTTGGAAACATACCACTTCTCGATTTTATTTCGATCGACCTTTGAAGCGGTCGTACGTAAATTGGAATAATTCGTAATAATTCATCTTTACAATTATCCTTTATATATATATATATATATATATATATATATTTATTAATAATTAATAAGAATGAATTAATGAATTGAATACATTGTTTCCAATTGATCGTAGCAACTTCTTTTTCTTCTAAATTAATGAAATAAAACAATTTGATAAGACAGACGTCATTCATATGTTGATGAAATATAAAAAAGAAAGAAAAAAAAAATAAATAGAAAGAGAATTCGAATTTATAAATTTGCTCTCGAACTCGAACGAGTATAAATGGAGTATATGACATACTATAGCCTTAAAGTGTGTATAGATAGGCGCACAGCAGTGAAATAAAATCCGCGAGAATTGATCGCGCATCGCGAGCAACCACCCCTCCGGTCGTTCTCGCGGGTCGTGCGCATTCCTTTGCAAAAGCCGCCCCTCTAACCTTAGAACTATCGGTGTCTTTGGCCGCAGTATACTCTGTCTCTCTCTCTCTCTCTCTCTCTCTCTCTCTCTCTCTCTCTCTCTCTCTTTTTCTCTCTCTCTCTTTTCTCTCTCTCTCTTTTTCTCCTTTCGTCGTCTAGCACAAGTCCCTCCCAAGCACACACCTCGTCTGCGTATCTCAGACGCACTTCAGAAGTTTCTTTACGTCCACCTTCGAGAGTACATTGTGATGACATGACTTGCTATTTCGTAAATTTAAGCGGTTGGTATACATATATATACACACACTTTCAAAATATACATATATATGTAACCCCTCTTCTTATGTTTTTTCTATATATATATATATATATAGGTTATATATATATATTTTTTATTTTTATTTATTTATTTATTTATTTTTTTATTTGACCAACATCGATCGATTTTGTTCTGTAATAATTTCACATATTAAATTAGAGTTTAAAGTTTGTTTATCTTTTCTTTTCCTTTTCTTTTTCTTTTTCTTTTTTTTCCCTTTTTTTTTCTCTTTCTTTGTTTCCTTTTCTCTCTTTTTAAACTCCACATTTAAAATTAGAGAAGTCATGTATGTAGGAACAAGTGCAAGTAGAAGTGTAGATTTGAAAAGACCCGCGCTCGTGTAACTCGAAGTCGACGTGTAATTTTGGATCTAATGGTAACATCCCTTCGTATCTACCTCTCTCTTCCTTCCTCCTCCTCCTCTTCTCTTCCACCCCCTCTTTACTCTTAATCTTCCTGTCGATGAACTCTCTCTCTAAAATCATTCGAATTTTAAATCAAATTTAGTTGGTCGGTTAAGGAAAAGAAAAAAAAAAGGGAAAGTATTTTTCTTAAAATAGATATTTGTGATTAAAGCAAGGATAATTTTAACTTATTCGCGTCGTCGTCGCCGACGCCATGAGTGCAAACACCCAACAGCTATGCCGGTATGCGCGTATTGTGTTACACGAGGTATAATCGCGCAGCATGCAGTGTTATGTGCACGTGTACGACGTATTTGAAACGTTAGCTGAATGTGTGTACTTTATTGATTTGCAACTCGTATACTCGTTATACACATAATCGACGCCGTCCGTACTTTCCTAACTTTTTACCGAACAATGAATAAAAGAAGAAGAAAGGAAGAAAGAAAGGAAATAACATTTCAAAGTTTATTAATTATAGGTCCATAATAAGAGAAAGAAAGAGAGAGAGAGAGAGAGAGAGGGAAGAAATGGAAAGAATAATACTATTTCCCCCCCCCCTTTTTTTTAATTATTATTAACAAAGTATTTACAATGAATTTTTTCCTACGGGAATTATAAATAGCCATTATATCGTCGGATATAAATAATCAACTCGGTAGTTATAAAAATAAAAACGACGTAATAAAATGAACAACAATAATAGTACTGTTGTAGTTGCAATTTACTTAGCAGAGACTTAACTTAATTAATAGAATGAAAGAGAAAAAGAGAGAGCGAAGGGAAGAACAAAATAATTATAATAATAGGGCAATAATGATAGTGATAATAATTAATAATTAATAATAAAAATAATAATAATATTGTTGTAGATGTGATTTAAATTGCAGTTTAATCAGCTGCCCCTCTTTTGGTTTTTTTGTTTGTCGCTGCTCGTACAGGTAAGTCGTTTACGAGGAAGGAGCACTTCACGAACCACATAATGTGGCATACGGGTGAGACGCCGCACCGCTGCGACTTCTGCTCGAAGACGTTCACTCGAAAGGAGCATCTTCTCAACCACGTTCGCCAGCACACGGGTGAGTCTCCACACCGATGCGGCTTCTGCTCCAAATCGTTCACCAGAAAGGAACACCTTGTTAACCACATCCGCCAACACACAGGTGAGAGCGGTTGGCAGATGTTCACTTCACAGGCAACCGATCGTAATGTTTTGTCTCTAATGATTAGTTTTTCAGTGTTCACATGGCTAGAATTCAGGCATAGATAGATGTGTATATATATATATATATATGTGTATATATATATATGTATATATATATTTAGGAATTTTATGTCTTTTTCAATATATTTAGGGACTCTGAGCTCACCCGCCGTCGTAACGCCATTGTCACATTCTAATTATTGTTTTTGGGGTTTTTGTTTGTTTATCCATTTTTTAAAAAATTCTTTTTTTATTTCTTTTTGTTACTTTTTTTTTTTTTTTTATCATTCATCGTTTTTCATTTTCGTTCTTTCAACATCCTTCGACGAGATCATCCATCGAGTACGTTTCGATTTTTATGTTTCATTACGGGATTTTTAAAACACGTGCTTTTCATGTTAAAACTCGAGATTTAACATTTTGACTCATTTTCGCTATAGTTTGCATGTTCAAGCGCTACTACTATTACCATTACTACTCTACTACTACTACTACTACTACTACTACTACTACTACTATTACTACTACTACTATTACTATTACTCTACTCTACTCTACTACTGCGCGTCGATCGTTTTCCATTGTTCCCGTTGTGATTCATCGATTTTTGTTTATCAGATCGTACGTTTATAAATAATTTGATATCGTTATCATCATCATTATCATCGTTTTCGTCGTCATCGTCATCGTCGTTCGTCGTCATCGTCGTCATCGTTGTCATCGTCGTGCTCCTCGTTGTCATCTTTAATTTTTCGTCGACGAATTACGCATCCCATTCTCATCGAATCTCCCTAGAGACATTATTGCTGTTCTGCCTAATACACCGCTCTCATACATGCTTTATCACTCACTCTTTCAGAGCCTTTCTCGTTATAAATACATTCATAACTCTTCTGTGTATTATATTTCGACGATCCATTATTTCGAGAATTATATTTGCATATATGTGTTTGTATGTGTATACGTATGTGTATATATATATATATATATATGTATATATACACATACATATATACTTTGTTGCTCGCTAACACATCATTGTCAACTTATTATCTGTCAAATTATTACACGCCCTTGATTGAGTTATAAATTCAAAGATATTGAGAACGATCGTATTGTTATTACTTATATTCATACACATATCTTCAATCGGAGTATACATTTAGATTCTTTTTGTTTACTAACGAAAGTTGTAAAATCTATGATCTTCAAATATACATATATAAATATATGTATATGTATATAGATAGATAAATATATGTATATGTATATCGTTCATATCTGTATACTTATATGAATATATTAGTAACGTAATCTCTCTTTCTCTTACTGTACAAGTTGACTTTACTCGAATGTAAAAATAAGGATCTGGAAATATCGAATGAAAGAAAGAAAAGAATAATAAGAGTGGAAATTTGGAAGGACATGAGAACGTCATCGTTTCTCTTACACGTGGCAGACTCGTCTCGTTTAAATGGAGATTCGATAGTTTTGCGAACAATTCGAATGGTTTCATTCGATTATTTGCCTCGGTCCATTGCGTCGGGCAAAACTCGGCTTGTGCAGGATAAACTCTTTGTTTGAACGACGAGTAAAAATTGTGAATGTCGTTTCTGAAACTGTACAGGGGAGACGCCCTTCCGTTGTCAGTACTGTCCAAAAGCATTTACGCGGAAGGATCATCTGGTGAACCACGTCAGGCAGCACACGGGTGAGTCACCGCACAAGTGCCAGTATTGCACCAAATCCTTCACGAGGAAGGAACATTTGACCAATCACGTGCGTCAACATACAGGCGAATCGCCACATCGATGCCACTTCTGCTCAAAATCATTTACTCGTAAGGAGCACTTGACGAATCATGTACGAATCCACACTGGCGAATCTCCGCACAGATGTGAATTTTGTCAGAGGACGTTCACTAGGAAAGAACACCTCAATAATCATCTCCGTCAACATACCGGAGATTCTTCGCATTGTTGTAATGTGTGTTCGAAACCATTTACGAGAAAGGTACGTTGTTTTCCTCCAACGAAACAGGATTACACGTTTGCTTTTCATAGCTTTTCCATCGACTCTCGGTTTATAACGACCGATTGATTTCATCGTTAACGATTGGAATCTAGAGTCGATTAGAAAAGCTAGATATCTGTCATCGAGCTTCGTGTTTATTCTTGTAACGTGACTCATTATTTGTTTTCTCTCTTTGAATTACACAGGAACATCTCGTAAATCATATGCGCTGTCATACCGGTGAACGTCCATTCGTGTGCACGGAGTGCGGCAAAAGCTTCCCATTGAAGGGTAACTTGCTCTTCCACATGCGTTCGCATAACAAAGGAAGCAACGCCGAGAGACCATTCCGTTGCGATCTCTGCCCCAAAGACTTCATGTGTAAAGGACACTTGGTCTCTCACAGACGATCCCATTCGGACGAACGTCCACACAGCTGTCCAGATTGCGGCAAGACTTTCGTTGAAAAAGGAAACATGTTGAGACATTTGCGAAAACACGCTGCCGAAGGGCCACCGACGCAGGTTAGCACACCGTCTGCTATTCCACAATCTGGAGTTTTACCTATACCAACCGCAGCGGTTTTGGTTGGACATCCATTGGCACCACCAGCTCCACCAGTTGTCCCACAACATACCGTGGTAGTACCAACACCACCTGGAGTTCTAACATCTTATTAAACCAAACTCGAAAATAAGAAAACGTCAAGAGAAGAACCGTAACGGCGATGGAGCTTTCTCAAGGTTGTTATTATCAGTGTGTTTGACGAATACCGAGAGAGACTGTGTTCCAGGTGTTTATGCAAACTCGAAATCATAATCACAAGAACACAGTACTCTATTTCTATCTGTTTTTTCATTTGGAAAGTGTCGTTACGTGATGAAAATTACTTGGGACTATGATTCTTCGACAGCAGCTAAAAAATTACCTTAATTTTGAAAATTAAGGTATCGAACTTTGAACAAAGGAGAAAACGAAGCACGATCGTGTTCTACAAGTATCTTATCAGTGTATAAACAACACTGAAAGATTTTTCAATATTAAATACATTTTGCGTGTTGTCGGCGATAGATTATCCAAAGTTTGAATTTGTTTCTATATATCTTTGTATGATAAATATAATAGATTTATATAAGTATAGATACATATATATAGATATATATATGTATATATATATATATATATATATATATATATATATATATAATTTACGATTTCATAATTAGATTTTTTGTGCAAATGCAGTGCTCAGAACTTCTTCTTCTTCTTCATCTTCTTCTTCTTCTTCTTCTTCTTCTTCTTCTTCTTCTTCTTCGTAATTCACCGATGCTCATATTATGTTTTAATTTAGTAGTTTTTACAGAGAGTTTATTAACTATTAATTACAACTTTTATACGTCGTGTGATCATTTCACTTCAATTCCAAAGTTTTTCATTTCTTCGGATGGGTATTCCTTTTGATTGTGTAAGAAGAGAAGAAAGAGAAAAGCTATATCGTGATACGTACCCATCTACTTCTAAAAGAATCAGTCATTTTAAGAATAGGTGCCGTTACTGCCACTTCGAAATCAAACAAAGAAACAATTGATCACAATGATGAGCTTCTTGAAATGCAATATTAAGAAACTTTTGTTTCACTTGTATTTTTATTTTTATTTTATTTTATTCTATTCTAATCTAATCTAATCTAATCTAATCTATTCTATTCCATTCTATTCTTTTTTCAATTATAAATTTAACGACGAAAATTAAAGTTAAATTAATGTACTCCGCGATTAAGGAAAATAAAAAGAAAAAAGAAAAAAAAGAAAAAAGATTTATGTTACTTTGTTACGCGAATTGTCTAAATGGATAAAGAACGTGACAGAGAAGGAACGGTCCTACGTCTGGAATATTTCACATGGATTTAAAACGTTTTGATTTGATGTAAGCTTAAAGAATGAAAGCAAAAAAAAAAAGGAACAAAAGGTTATATGACTATATTGTTCAAGTGAAGAGAAGGGGATTAATTACGCGGTGCATTTTATACGCGTAATACATTTTATACGAATTTAGATGGTATATATTCGGATATATAAATACACTCTTAGAGCTATCGTCGGGACTTAGAGATAATAAATACTTTCGTTAGTTTTAAAATCTGTTGCGAGATCGAGTGCAATATGGCTAAGCCTTTTTCCGCTTAATATATGAATCCGTAACAGTTACCTTTCTCTCTCTCACTCCTCGCTCTCTCTCCCTCCCTCCCTCCCTCTCTCTCTTTTATTTACTTTTCTCTCTCTCTCTCTCTCTTTTATTTACTTACTCTTCTCTCTCTCTCTCTCTTTCTCTCATTCACTTACTCTCCTCTCTCTCTTTATCAATCTTTATCTATCTTTATCTATTTTCTCTCATTCACACTCCCCCACCCCCTCTCTTTCTGATACTGGAAATGTTGTATTGATTTCGAGCGAATAAATATAACCGATAAGCGTCGACAACTTAACTAAGTTTTACACATACACGGGGAATAGACTGTTACATTAACAAAAATAAATAAATAAATAAATCAGGGAATTCGGTTATTAAATTTAATTCGCAACGATCGAAGTAAAAAAAAATAAAAAAAAAAAATAAAACATACAAAGAAAAAGAAGCACATTTTGTATCGTCTTATCTAAAAAAACAAAAAAACAAAAAAACAAAAAAAAACAAAAAGGACAAAAAAAATATATTCTCTCCTGATAACACTAGCGATCATTGTATAAGGCCATATATATTTCATATTTACTATTAAGATAAATGGAAACGTGCACTTGTTAGTGTGACATCACTGACATTTAGTTACCACGTTGTCTTAACGCAAAACGGACTTTTTATTAGATGATAATGCGTCTGATTTGTAAAAGAGAAAAATAAATTAGGGTTTTAAGTGACTGTCACATTGCCAGGTTTACATTGATTATAATTATGTATGATATAATATATCATTAAAAATTATTATATCTCGCGTACATATGTCGGTATGGAGTTTACATGCGTTATAATTACGTTCGATGCTCTTATTAGAGATTTAGAATTAATATAATATATTACGATATAAATATATAAATAAAGATCTATATATATAAATAAATATATATATATATATAAATATATATTACTAAATATATTCAAACAGTTAGATATCACTTACTATTTTAAAATATCGAAAAAAAAAATATAAAACAGGGGACGACAAGCGCGCAGCATTGGGGAGCTTTAGTCGCCCTGCGGCTAAATAATATACATACTTCGCTAATGTTCTTCAGAGAAAAGAGATAAGAAAAAAAAAAACTATGTGAAAAGTTCCATAACAGCGTGTGTGTCTAATGTTTAAAAGATGCGGATAAAAATATATATATATGTATAATATATATAAATGCTCGTGCGCGCTTATATATACACACACATTACGAATAGAGCATATATAAACATGATGCGATCGTATGTCAATGGACGATAAAAACCGATGATCTATGGGATTATTCATATCTCTGCTATATGATAGTGTAAAGAATTTAAAAACCCTAACGTTAACTTGTCACGGCCCCCCCCCTTACATATTACCGCTAGTAGAATGTAACATGGAATAAAAATTGAAATAATGTTTATATGAATTAATAATAATTAATATTATATATAATATCATACGTTTTATATATATATAAATATATATGTATATATATATATATATATATATATATATATATATAAACACACACAAGAATAAAACACTAAGAGTTGGTTCATGCTTTTAAGAAAATTTAGTTGTGAGCTTGTTTAACAAATAAAAAATCGATTATAAATAAAAAAGAAACGCAGCTGGCGAAAATCAGAGACCCGTTTCTTCTCTATGAGTCGAAGCGAAATTCGTCGCGAGTTACACGCAATTTACTTTGAAAATAATATTGTGAGATCATTTTTGTCGACGTTTTCTTCTTTTCTTTATTGTCGTCAACAAATATTGTTCTCCTTTCTATTTCTGTTTCTTCTCTTCTGTTTTTTCTTTCCTTGTCTCTTCGAAACTGCGTTAACCCGCTGTACTATGATTTAAGTCGTAATGGCACGTGCCAAAGTTGCTGTCAATGTTGCTCATCCGTTTGTAAAAAATCGAACCAAGAGTTTCATTCTGGTTTCTGATGTCTGACTCTTAAAGTATGTAGCACGTGTTTCGGACGATATTATAGGGCAAGAGGTTAACATTCTTTTTCCATTGATATCGTATGAACTCTGCGACTAGAAAAATGCTTGTACGTCATAGCTTCGACTCAAAGCGAAATATGGTGAAGGAAAGTTTTCAGAATATGATTTACTTTAGATAGAACAAAATATTATGTATAGAATTTTATTATGCACCATTGTAATATTATGTATCCCAGTTGTGACACAATATACACTGGTGTTATGTTAAATGTGACAAGATTGTGTACGATGTTATTACATTTTCTCTTTTTCTTTATTCCTGCATATAAATAGAAGAACAATTTTTATATAACATTATTCATATCATACTAACATCATATTATTATATATTTCTTGTATAGTTCAAGTTTTCATGAAATAGATAGTATTGATCTTATGACGAATTATTCATTTTCAGATACATAAGCTAATTGATAATTATAAATTAAATTGTTGAATTTTCTTTCTCTCACTTTCTATTTCTCTCTCTCTCTCTCTCTCTCTCTCTCTCTCTCTCTCTCTCTCTCTCTCTCTCTTCGGTAGAATCTATAAATCCATGTTTATTCTTTCGAATTAAATTCAAGAAAAAAAATGAAACGCAACAGTAGAATAATTTTTATTATATATAAATCTAAAAAAAAAAGAGAGAGAATAGATTTTATTTATTTATTTTCTTTCTCGTTTAGGAAGAAATTAGCAATGCGTTAACTGACTTGAAAAGCTTTCAAAATGTGAGGTATATTTTTTCTTACTGTCCAATTGTTTATATGTTTTTTAGGATAAAATTGCAATCCATAAAATGAGAAATTGACATGTTCCAAATTAGATATAAATCTTATAATTATTCGTATCAAAATTATTAGAAATTACTCGACTTATTTTTGTTCAACTAAACTTTTACGAAAGCTTGCATGTATATAATTATTGTTATATCATTATACATTAAATAATGGTGTTATTACGAACCATCGTAATTGTTTAAACACTTGATTCAATTTTTGCATTTTTTTTTCTTTTGTTTAATTAAAATAAAATTAATACAGAAACATAACGTATTTTTCTACTCAAAAGAAAATATTTTTTGTGTCTGGTAAAAGGAAAATTTTTTAAATATAATTTATTTCAAGCAGAAGACCATATATATTGCTCATAGAATTTTATTATATTAATTTTATTATAGTTTGTGTTATCGTTATAAAATATATTACACAATATATCCATTGGTCTTATCATTTCCAATGATTATTATATACTGTTATAAAACATAGATGGAAACAAATAAACTTGTTCGTATGCCGATCCATTTATTCCACTATAAGATGGTAGATAATTATAAATTAAACTCTTGGCTTCTTCGGTAAAATTTTGAAATCGGTGTTTATTTTTCCTAGCTAAAGCAAACAAAAAAATAAATCAATCAAACGAGATATTGGAATAATTTTTATTATAATTTAATCTAAGAGAAGATATCTCGTTATTTTACCTTCATGTACGAAGAAATTAGCAAAATATTGACTGACTTTAATGGCGTCGAAAGAATGAGGTATATTTTTGTCTTTTATCCACTCATAAATATTTTTTTCCGGATGAAATTGTAATCCATAAAAAGGAAAATTAACATGTTCCAAGCTAGATATAAATCGTACGCCATTTCTGTCTACGTTTCGAGAAATTATCCGGAAAATATCGTTCAACTTGACTCTTACCAAAGCCTGCGTATTGTTAATGGACCAATTAGGTCAATTACTTTCACTCAATCAATGATAATGAATAGTAAAGAAGTCTAACCTTTTTGGTTACGCAATAGCTGTGAAAATTAATAGTAACGTTCTGTTTTTCCAAAATATCTATGATGTCCGATGGTGCGTTTTTGAACAATCTTGATTCTTTAAAACCTGAAAACACATTTTATTTCCTTTTTTTATTCTGTAATTTTATTAATTATTAATTACTCGACGCTCACCTGTATTGAAGTTTAAAGGTAAAGCTTGTGATTGGCTAGAACACGTGATTCTATGTTCTACATTGTTAGCTGCTACGTATGTTAATAATTCGAATCCTAAACATATTCCTAAAATTGGAAAATAGTCTCCTTCCTTGTTCATTTCCTCGGCGATTCTAAAAAGCAATCTGTTGTTAAATTTTAACAAAAATACAAAATTCTTCATCCATAACATTTCAAAATTTATACCGATAAATCTTTTTGCCCGCGTCAGCATATCCTTTACTATTATTAAAATATGTAGCTCCACCTGGCCATAAAACTCTAAGAACACAAATGTTTTTTCTTTAAGCTACTCAATTGTTTTATATTGTTTATATTATTATTATTCAAAAATTTACCCATTTAATTTTTCAAGTATATTTCTGTAATATGTTTCATTTTTTCCGATCCTGTAATAAAGATACAATTTTTATCATACTTCTTTTTTCTATTTCAATTTTTTTTCTCTATAATAACGAAATAATATTTGGATTAAGTATTATATGGATTACCAAATTGGGACTACTCTCGCACCGGCACTTTCAATAAATTTAACATAAGACGCAGCGATATAACTTTTGTATCGTCCCTCGGTAGTACGATTTAAACGATAACTAATTTCTTGCGACAAAATACCTTTGAAATAAAATATAGAAAGAAATAAATTCGATACAATTAAAAAAAAAGAAAAAAAAATTGAATAATACTCACCGATGATTGGTCGATTATTAAGAACAATTTCCTTTGTACTAATAACATTGTGTGTAATAAAAATTAACAAGATCAAAAAAGAAATTTGAATTTTACCAAAAATTATCGACATTATTTTATCTCTATCGTATCAAATATTTCGTATATGTATGTATGTGTATGTGTTGTATATGTACATATATATATATATATATATATACATACACACACATATATATATAATCTTTTTTATATTTTTTATAATATATATATAAAAATATCTTTTAACTTTATATCTTTTTGATAATAGCTCACAATTTTTATTTTGTACTCGATTGATTGTACGAAGTTAACGATGAATTGATAAGATATAATGCTGACAAAACACGAATGAGTACACACATTTATATATATTCATTTAATATCTATATATAGTGCTTCTGTTTAAACGTTCCTTTATATATAATTATTACATAGCTGTATGATTTGATCTTGCACTGAACTCAGATTAGTTACTATAGTTTTATACGTAACACTTTTATACATGCGTTGCATCCGCCATTATCCTGGTTATTCAGTTACATTTGATAACCACTGATATTTTATTTTTTTCCCAATCTCACTGCCGGAGCCATAGCTACAGTATGGACTTGTATAAATGTATCTTTCGTAATCTTCTCCGTAAATGACGCTATAATGTCTGACGTCAAATTGACTGTTACATTCATTGACACATTGACACGTTCATTGATGGCACAATCATATCAATTGTATATTTTTTGCCTATAGCAAATGGGATTACAGTAACTTGTGAGAAAGACATTCTGTTAGAATTTCGATCTTCACTCGTTGAAATAAAAAGAAAGACTGATCCAGTAATTATCAAAGTCAATCATGTGAAAATGTTTAAGTGTTAAAACGTTTAATTACAATTATTTTAAATTTCCCGCGCATTACGATCTTGGTAATGTTAAACTATCGTTTAAATATTAATTTGTTATATTCCATGTACATTATAAGGATTGTTTAAATAATTAGAAAATTATCCAAAGTATTAATTTCTAAGCTTTCGCGTTTAAAAAGATAGAGACTCGATGTTCACTCGTAGAAATACAAAAGAAAATTAATTCGGTACAATTAAACTATATAGATCACAATTTGTAAGTATTAAAATTTTTAATTAAAATTATTTTAAGTTTCTCCTGCGTTACGATCTTTGTAACGTTTAAACGAATGTATTATTGTTCGAATATTATTAATTCACTGTATTCCATGTACATTATGGATTTTTTAAATAGTTTAAAATTCTTCCAAAATTATATATTATTTCTAAGATTCATTAACATGAACGATTGAATATGTATTTGCGTAATTAATTGATAATGATTAATAAAATATGTTGCAACTAACAAACGTTAGAAACCAAGATTTAAGTATTTGTATAATTTTCATTACAAAACGTTATACTTTGTTTGGCAGACATATATACTTTGTATCGATATAACTCGTCGTTGACTCTTGTATCGATACAATGTTGCCAATGCGTATTTACTACACGAATGAAACGTTAGTTTTGTTTCCCCCACTACCACTCTATATCAACTTCATTTGCGTCACGTGACATTAGTTATATTTTATGATACGTCGTCATATTTTTAATCCAACTATTACTACCACTGTTACTTTTCTTCTTTTTTCTCTTGATCTAGTAATGTTGATTGATAGTTTTTTTTACAGGGAAGTATTTCGATTATCTAGAAAGTTTTAAGAAATCACTAGTGGTAAATAAATACCTATGAAAAAAGACGCTTAAAGTAATGCGACTAGAGTGCCCTCTAAGCGGAAACTATAGATAAGTAGAGCACGTGTGGTTTATTCTTCCATATTCGATTAATCATTTAGATACTCAGTTTACATGTGTCTGTGAAAGCGGATTAAAGTTCGTTGTTACACGTTACACTGTGCGGAATTTATTGAATCCTACGCTACGTTATAAATTGTTTCGTCGAACGTGTAAGATTCCTCAGTGAAGCGATTTAGAATATTAATCGCCGAGAGGGTAGATTATTGATATTTCATATATCATATATATCTTATATATTTAATTTTAATTGTCATAGAAATAAAAATGGTAAGATATTTGTATATATGTATATGTATATATGTTTGTATGTACGTTTGGAACGTTTTATAGAGGTTATATATTTTGAGGTTAATTCTCTCACGTGGACTCGTTCACATTTACACTAGAACCTATTATTATTATTCGAAATAGATCGATTTGTAACACATTATGCTTCAATATGTAAATTTGAGTAACAATTTTATGCATGTATTATTTTTTACAGGAAGAAGTTAATCCAAAAGCATATCCCTTAGCAGATGCAGCTCTAACCGCTAAAATTTTAAATCTTGTAAAACAAGCTGTCGATTATCAGCAATTAAGGAAGGGTGCGAATGAAGCAGCGAAAACTTTAAATCGTGGCCTTTCAGAATTTATTGTAATGGCTGCAGATGCTACACCACTAGAAATTCTCTTGCATTTACCATTGTTATGCGAAGATAAGAATGTACCTTATGTCTTCGTCCGTAGTAAACAAGCTTTAGGTCGTGCTTGCGGAGTATCCAGGCCAGTTGTGGCCTGTTCTGTTACAGTTAATGAAGGATCTCAATTGAAGCCACAAATACAAGCTATACAACAACAAATAGAACGTCTATTGGTTTAAATTAGATCTCTGTTCATTGTACAATCATATTCAATTCAAGCATCGATTTTCTGACTTGCTTGCGTAAGAACAGATATTTTTGTCACATGTGCCTCATTTACTTGTCTGATGTAACAGTAATTATTAATCGTATTGAAATTTTCAATAAACAATAGCAAAATTCTCTTTGATCTTCGAAACTAGTATAGATTTTTTAAGATATACACATTTTCTCTTTGTATATACAGTATTAGACATTAATGGCCGTTGAAGTGGTTCTTTTAACATTTCAAATTATATAAATAATTTAGAATAACTTCATAAGAACATTATTTCACTTTTAAATATTTCAGAATTAAAATATATCTAATAAAAGTACTTTTCTCAGAGATCATTTTTTAGTTTTTGGATTTATTTAAGAAAATAATATGTTTATTTTTAGATAATAATTTTATTTTTATTTCTATATTATCAATATAAATAAATAATTACATTTTGTTATAGTGGGAATAAAAAATTATTAGTTAAAACAAGGTAGCACGTTTAAAGTCCAATTATCGTGCCAACGAATATCCTGAAATTTAAGCAATTCATTTTGAAATTTTTTATGAATCTTTTTTTGTGATTCATTAACGGGAAATTGTAGAAACCATGATTTCAACTGTGCAGCCAATTCTTTTTCATTTGAGAAAACATAACTATTTTCATTGTCTTTCACCAGTTCTGATAAACTAAAAAAATTATAATCAATTATAATGAAATTGTATTATTTGATCATATACATATGCATACACGTGTATGCGTATAATAGATACCATGCAAAATTATATGCGCAAACGGGAAGGCCACATCCAAACATATCAACCACTTTCATTGGTAAATCTAATCCACTGGAAGATGTATGAAGACATATACCTAAATCTGCACTAGCTATAGAAAATATTAAATTTTGAAAATAATTAACTTCATCTTAAGAGATCGTAAAATAATTTTTTCTATCATGTAATATTTCAACAGACCCAACATTTTGGGATATTCTTCATTCTCAAGCCACGGCATGATAATTGTAACATGTTTCCATTCCTTTAAATTTATAATGGAAGTATAAAATTCTTTGAAGGGTCCTTTACCCGTTATTACACATAACAAATCTGATAGATGTGCATCCTTCTCATCACAAGCACTTTCGTATTCTACAATTAAAAAGAACATGAAGAACTATATAATGGTATATATATTAAAATATTATATTAAGTACTATCCAAAAATGTACCTTGTAAAGCATTTATAAGAATTGAAAAATCCTCATCTTCTGTCCAACTTGAGCTGGATATAATGAAGCCTGGTCTTACAGATAATAAATTTACATTTTCTGCTGTACTCTCGGTAAAAAGCGTAGAATTTGTTTCCTTTCCACGAAAGATGTTATACTTTTTACTTAATTCTAACAAAAACTCATGTTTATCTGTTAATGAAATTGGTTTAAAATAACTTGCTGGACGATCATACAAAACGTGTGCTCTAAAAAAGAAGTAATGCAATTTTACTAGAAATTATAAACGAAAACAGATGTTTCTTCTAATATAACTTCTTTAATGATACAAACTCGATTCCCCATTGCTTTTGCAAATACTCTTTCATAGCTTTAGTGACACAAAAATTATAATACGATTTGCTTCCAAAATATATCTCAATGAACTTTGCTATTTTCACAATAACATGATCCTTTTTTAAGCTTAATGCCATTAAGGAATGTGCGAAGTTATGCCAGTCAATGATGAACTTGGCTTCACTCAATATACTAAAAAACCAACATATTGGAATCGTAGGTATAGCTGGTGGATTTTGTATTAAAATGTAACTCGATATATGTTTAGAAAATAATATAAACGATAACGTAACACTTTGCCACAGTACTTTTACGATATAATGCAAAACTGTAGGTAAAACTGAAACATTAGAAAAAAAGTGCGTACAGTCCATGTATAGTTTAATAATTGATTTATTTTTATAAAAGGATTGCTGATAAAAAGAATCATACTATTTTCCAATGATGGAGGGTGTGGAAGATAATATATATTTATACGTGGATTATCTTTGATTTCGTTTAACGGAGACGAACCCGGATAACCTATAAAATCGACGTTGAAACCTTCCTTTGCAAAGGATAATGCGTGATACTGCATTCGTGGACTTCTGCCCAAATCTCCAAGAACAATAATGCATACATTCTTACTTTTTTTGCGACAGTTAATCCATAATCTACGTATTATTAATATTATCAATAATATCCCACACAGCAAGTATAATACGTTCATTATAATTTGATATGTCGAACCGGTACGAAAGTGACAACATCAACATATGTAAGTGAACTCATAAAATCACAGATTAAACAATTACATCATGTCCACAAACATTTTTTATAAATATTACTGACACGTATATCTATGACGCATAGTTAGGATAATAATATCTGCTTTTTATTAATACGATCAAATCTAAGAAAATTTCATATTCTTTTATTGTCATTGGCTAACGAATTATATCTGTTAGCTTTATTGGTTAACAAGTTATTTACTTCTTTTTATCTTATATAATAATTATATATTAATCTAATTATTTTATAAAGGTACAATTAAAAAAGCGTAGAAATTCTAATCAACTTTAAACAAGATTCGGTACCTTAAAGATATTTCATGTACATTAGGATCATTTATATTTGATAATCTCGTATAAATATGAGATTGTAGGAATCAAAGAAATGCACAATTACAAACGTTAGATTTATTTATTTGAAAAGTGTACGATCGAGATATACGATATAACTATAAATTGTTATACCTGAAATGGCTCAGTAATAAAATGGTATTAAAAGGATCTGTTTCCGCTTACATAAGAATTATATATAGGGCCTGCTTATCGATGTTACACTTTTAAGAACGATTTCGTCTTTGACGATACAATGTAAGCTTTGTTAATGAATAAGGCAGGTAAAGAAGAAGAAGAAGAAGAAAAAGAAGAAAAAAAAAGCAAACAAACACAGTGATTACGAATTAGGCGCCATATCTCTTATCGGTGGGTGAGAAGAACGAGACGTAGCGCTTAAAGCAGCTACTTCCGTTTCCCTTTTCGGCCATTACGGTCCTTAGCAGAAGACGTTAGACGGGGAGTGGATCTTCCCGTGAGATGTTTGAAGAAAGTTTTGTTATCTCGGCTCGTGGAGGAGCTACGAAGAGATAAAAGGGATATTGTAGGTGTAAAATATATGAAGGATTGAAGTTGGTTAAAAAATCGAAAAGAGGTTATGTCGTTCGCATTCGAGTTACCGAATGATGGCGGTCGTCGCATTCACGGTCACACGGCGCGTTTAAACGGAGCGCCGCACGCGCGTTCGCGTCACGTGGTGACCACCCACGTTTCGGATTTGTAAGTAAACAAGGAGGGAAGAAAATATTTGTGTCCGAGGAACCGACGTGCGTATATAAACGTTGGCCGACCCTGCGTCCTGATTAACTTTCGACGAGGCAAGAAAGAAAAAAGAACAGAGAAACCGAGTGAGAGAAACACGTCTTTCCTAATCAAACGTTTATTTCGCCGACGAGGGGTAATAGGTGCGCGCGAGTGTTTGCCTGTGTGCGAGGTGTATGTGTGTGTTTATACGTTCCCCTCTTCTTTCCTCGTGCGTATGCGTGTGTACGTATGTATATATATAATATAGAGATATATATATATATATATGTATGTATGATGCATATATATATATATCCTGCTTCGGTAATATATTTACACACCGGGTTATACACGGCGTCGACGAAAAGAAGGAAAAGAAGTTCTATATAAGAATAGTTGACGTATTAATGATTAAATTCTAAAAGTTGAACGCGTAAATGATGTCATCTACTTGGATGGATCCTGTAAAATTTATATTTTCTCTCTATCTTCTCTTTACTTTTCATTCTCTACGTTCCCTCTCTCTCTCTCTCTCTTTCGTTCACTTTATGTGCGTGCTCGCCCGCACGTTTATGTGTTGGTGTGTATCTGAGCGCCTCTGGTGTGCTCCCTCTCTATCCTACTACACACGTCCGTCTGTCTTTCCGTCTCTCTAACACCCTATTCCTACTGCCCTTCGTTCTATCCGTCTCTTCATTCGTCAACTCTTTCGTATATCTACCTATTCGTCTATTTAGTCGATTTACCTATCTCTTCGAGCAAAGAATCTTTCTCTCCTATCTCTAGCGACCTATCTATCCGCTACTGCCGTGTCTCTCTCTTTCTCTCTCTCGCACACACACACTATCTCTCTCTCTCTCTCTCTCTCTCTCTCACTCACTCACTCACTCATTCTCCATCTCGTTCGCTCCCTCTTCTCTCTCTCTCTCTCTCTCTCTCTCTCCCTCCTTCCGTCTTGTTCGAGAGCTCGTTCGCTCGCTTGCTCGTTCGCTCGCTCGCTCGCTCGCTCGCTCGGTACTATGTCTACGTACTCTCGCACTCAGGAGAGCGACGCGTGGGCCCTCCTGGCACTGAAGTCGGCACCGGCCAGTCCGACGAAGATGCAGTGGAATCCAGAGGCAAAGGGTGCGCCGATCGCGCGACTCGAAGGTCGGGAATTCGAGTACATGGTTAGGCAGAGACGCATCACCATCGGTCGAAACAGCAGCAAGGGTGAGGTCGACGTCAACATGGGCCACTCCAATTTTATCTCGCGCCGACACCTCGAGATCTTCTACGATCATCCGTTCTTCTTTATGACCTGCAACGGCAAGAACGGCGTCTTCGTCGATGGCGTGTTCCAACGTAAGGGCGCACCTGCCTTTCAATTGCCAAAAACGTAAGTCTCTCATTTCTCATCTTTTCATTTTAAAAATTCGTTGTGTTAACCTGTCTTTCCCACGTCCAATCTCCAACGTGCATTTCCAACGTTTAATCGCTTAGGATAGTCTTTCATATCTTTACTGTTTCTTTGCACATTTTATTTCATTAGAATTCTAATGGTACTGTTTAAGTGGAGTGAATCGATAAGTGTTTTGGCCGATGTAACATTTCACCGGAATTAATAAGACGAATGGCCGTGTTCTATCGGTGGTTTGTAGTAATGATAAAAGATGGAATTGCTTTAGAGTCTTTCATTTCTGTTTTTTTTTTCTGCAGCTTCAAGTCAAAGATTTTCATGTATTAATATTTTCTTAAGTGTTTGTAAATATTGGTAACTGTCAAGATTATGATAAACAAACACATAATAGCATAGTATACTTACCTTTTTGCTATCTTCGAAGCGACAATGTGTTTATTGTGTATGTTGTATGTATCTTTCTATATATAATATTATTGTTTGTCCTTCATTTCAAAAACAGATACATTTTAAGGTTGGAGTAAATAAGTATAAAAACTATCTTGCGCGCACACGCACACACACACATACACACACGACAAGCATATCTATAAGTATCGAGCAATGTCACTCGTGTTATTGATATTAGAAGATGTACCTATGCGTAAGTAAATAATATTACTATCCAACACATGGTAATAGTAAAACTTTTTAAATTGCAGGTGCACATTTAGATTTCCAAGTACAAATATAAGACTTGTGTTTCAATCCTTGGTGGATGAACAAGAGCAAGGTAATGTACGCGTACCATCTCCTCCCAAACAGAGAGTGCCACTACCGCCTCTACGTATAAATATACCTGATACGGGATATAGTAGTCCCTTTCCTTCTCCTACGGGAACCATAAGTGCTGCTAACTCCTGTCCAGCCAGTCCACGAGCAGGTCAGGGTAGAAGAAATATTTCGGCGGATTTACAAATGGTAGCGGCGTATGCTGCGGCGGTCGCAAATGATCCACAGAATTCTGGAATGGAGAGGCACGAGGGAACCCAAAGTTCCAGTAGGCAAATCAGTCCCGAACCTGGGACTGAGCAGCGTTATAGGGGTAGCAGTAGTTCGGGTCCAAACGGTACAACGGCACATTATAGTCCGCCAAAAGATGATTCTAAGCCTCCGTACTCGTATGCTCAACTTATCGTTCAAGCGATAGCATCTGCGCCGGACAAACAGCTCACGTTGTCGGGCATTTATTCGTATATAACAAAAAATTATCCTTACTATAGAACTGCCGACAAGGGATGGCAGAATTCTATTAGACATAATCTATCATTAAATCGTTACTTTATAAAAGTACCAAGAAGTCAAGAGGAACCTGGTAAAGGTTCTTTCTGGAGGATAGACCCACAGTCCGAAGCAAAGTTAATAGAACAAGCCTTTAGACGAAGAAGACAAAGAGGTGTACCTTGCTTCCGAGCTCCATTTGGATTATCCTCAAGGTATACCGGTATATTTTTATAGACTACTTGCGATTGACTTTTTATCAAGCGATACATCGTTTTTACCTTTAAATCGACAGAAGTGCACCTGCGTCTCCATCTCATGTGGGAATTAGTGGTTTAATGACACCGGAATGCCTGAGTAGGGAAGGTTCGCCAGGACCTGAAACATATCCTGATAATTCTGTTCCTTCTCCAGCTGGTCATCTCACGAGTCAGTCTGCGCCAGGATCACCGGGACATCCATATCCGCCGTCTTCCCAACAATCCCATAAAGGACGTTTGGTACAGCAAATAACTGTTGTCACCAATGGCGTAAGTGGAGACGCAGCGAGGGAAGGTATTTATACACTTTCAATTGCTTGCATTACATACGTTATTTATACATTTGTGATTCCAATGGAAAAGTTTTCTATGTCGATTGTAGAAAAATACTTGGTGCCTGGAAACATAGTAGAGGAGCATTCTTTATCTCCGGCTGGACAATACAGCCCAGCTCCTGTTATTGTACAAACAACATATAATTACAGGTAGATTTTCTTACATTAATTTACAAGACGAGACGTGATATTTCCGCATGAAACGCATATCTATGTAAGAGTGCGTTTATTTACCTTTCAGTGGAAGCTTTATCGGCCCTGACGCAGGCGTTGGGGTTGGCAAAAGAGCACACGACGAATCAGATAGTTCACCTGGTTCTCCAGCTCCGCTTGCCATCGTTGAAAGTCCCGAGCCTCTCGAGCATCAGCAACAACAACAACAGCAGCCAAAACGTCAACGTGTGCATGACGTGGATGATCATTGAACTATTATCCTAGCATCCCACTTCGTAGAACATTATTACATTACATTATTTGCCTATTACCAGACACACAGCCAAGTTCTCTTTTCCTTTTAACGCATAACTGCTTTGGACGGCACACGGTGGAGCAAATATCCGGTTATAACGTTTTAAGAGAGGTAAATCGTACTGCGTTATTAAATGAAAAAAAAAAAAGAAAACTTATTTTGTTCGGACCACATCCAGCGAGGATTATTCCTCTCAAGGAAGCATCAATCAATTTATTGGGAAAGTGCAACTTCTGTTATTTTTTCTAAAAAGAAAAGTATATATATATAAAAAAAAAAAACACACAAACAAAAAACAAAAAAGATTTCATGTTACAAACGATACAGACGCAAAAGTCTCCAATAATTTTTCATATTTTGTAGTATACCGATTAATGTGTATAAAAGTATATACATAGTATTGTATTTTTCACTTGACAACTTATCAATTAAAAGCACGAAAGAGTCAGGGATAAATATCACAAAACTTGAAATTGAAGCGCGATGAAAGCCTTTTTAGCATGTCGTTTAGAGCGACGATGGACGATCGTAAATCAAGATACATTTGTCTCGTTGGCAACCAATAAAAAAAATACACACACACACACATATGAAACAGGAGGAGAGAAAAAAAGAGCAAGAAACAGAAATAAAATAATCAAGTAACACACATCAATCGCGTATAACTATTAGATGAAGACGACGATGGCGGCGACACGGTTAATAGTTTGTGGTTCTGTAAACGTTGCTTCTCACGATAGCAAGGCTAATAATCTTCCCATAAAAAAAAAATAAATAAATAAATAAATGAAAAAAAAAAAAACAAAACAACAAAACCAAGAAAAAAAGCTGGAGGCAATCGTTTTCGTTGAGCATAGCTTAGAAAAAAATCTTTTCAGAAATCTTTTGATTGCGCTCAGTTTTTTCTAAAGAGAGAAATACTATCAGTGCTTATAAGATCACACACACACACACACACACGCGCGCGCGCGTATATAATTATATATTATATATATTATATATATTATTTATATAATATAATATATGTATTTATATAATGTAATATACGTATATATATTATATATTATATCATATATATATATATACACACACATATATATATATATATATAATATATATAATTTGGTGCGAAGGATCGATTTATTGAAAGAAGAGAGGGCTGGTGATACATACATATAACGTAATGAGAGAGAGAGAGATAGAGATATATATATAAACTGAACGAGACGCGTATACAATACAATTTCTTAGCAACACACTCACGTACATACATGTACACACACACACACACATATAACATACACACAACCAACAGCTTTAGTCGATAGCTGCTGAAACACAAGAATGACGCGAAATATTCGAAGCGTTTAATAGTAATTTTAGATACCTCTCGATAATAGAGCTGAAGCAAAAATGCTTCCCTAGTCGCTCGGTATACTTTGTTAAAGAAAAATGAAGCTAAAAGGTATATATATATATATACACTATGTAGTATAATGAAGGAGAGAGAGAGAGAGAGAGAGAGAGAGAGATAGAGAAAGAGAGAAAGGAGAGAAGCCAGGCATACGTGTCAAGAAGAAATAGCATTTATTCGTAACAATGCCACCCCTTCTTCCCACCCCTGCCCCCGCCCTGCTTTTTCACTAAAGGATTAATTACGTTTCACAGGATACGCTAATTGTTTTTTTCTCTGACAAGCTCGATCAAAATTCAGTATTTTTTAAAAGAGAAAGATCGAGATATATATATATATATTTACTTATATATATATACATATATATATATATATATATACACATACACATATTTGCGCGGGGAAATATTTTTTACGAATTGAACGTTTTCGATATTTCATTTCTTTTATTTTTATTTTTATTATAATTATTACTATTATTATTATTATTATTATTATTAATATTATTATTAATATTATTAATATTATTATTATTATTATTATTCTTTTTTGTAATATTTTCCTTCTTTTTTTCTCTTTTTTATTTTTATTCTTTTTTTTTTTTTTTTTTTTTTTTTAATGTACATACAAAATATGTAACCGTATTCCCGTGCTGTGGCGAACGATAATCGTACTAAAGTACTTAAACTTCGTTAACGACGAATTAAGAAAAACTTAACGAAATAAAATGAAATGAAATGAAATGAAGTAAAGTAAAATAAAGTATAGATAGAAAGAAAGAAAGAAAGAAAAAGACGTTAACGATATATGATCATTATGTAAGATAATTTTTGCCAAGCGCGACACGCAAAGCTCTTTATGTTAGTATTATATTATTATACGTATATACATATACACATTCAAACACATAAACATTCCTACGATCGATTCAAAATAGTCAGGTGGTTTATAATTATGTTCTTATTTAAATAACTCGTAACCTCACGAATTCTTTGAAATTGCGTTGAAAGTTGCAGGAAAGAAATTGGTCGCTTTTTCCATTGGTAAAGAATTTTATTTGGGAGAAAAAAAAGGAAAAGGATGAAGAGAAAGAGAGGAAGAATAGAAGAAGAGAAAAAGAAAAAGAGAACAGAAAGCTCTTTAATGGAGATTCGAGAAAATATATCGGAGACCTATGATTACATAGGTGACGTGGTAGAAGCTGCCAGAGAAAAGTAATGATGTGAGGTGTTTTGAAATACGTACATATGTATGTACAATATGTATGCATATATCGCGAGCAACGTTTTATTATTATAACACGTTAGCTTTTTTTCCTAATCGAGAGATCGCGAAAAGAGGGGAGAAGAGAGGACTCGCGGATTAGAGGGCTCTTATGCCGCGTTAAAACGAATTTATAATAAATTAATATACTAATATAAGAGAGAAAAGAAAGAAAAAATGAAAAAAATAAAGGGAATGAAAAAGAAAAAAAAAGGAAGAAAACAAAACAAACGTGTTAATATAATGAATATACGAGTTCGTTATGCGAAGTTCTCGCCTGCATATGCATTAAAAAAATACGTTGTGTGGATTGCATAAGGAAATATATATATATATATATATATATATATATATATATATATATGTAGATAGAAACACAGAAAGAGAGAGAGAAAATAAAACAAAATGAAAGATAGATAGAGAGGGTGAATGCTCGGAAGCTGCTTAACGCAATAGTGTGACATAAACGACTAAAAGAGAAACGATGATAAGTGATTCCGTAAATTCTCAACCTCCCCTATATATGTATATGTATATATATGTATATGTATATGTATATGTATGTACATATATATATATATAAAGCAATACCTCAGGGTACGTTACTTGGACTTTGTACGACACAATAATTAACGTGTACAATATACTATATACGTATTTGCGGTATATTGTATCATTTATTATATCGTAATAAAGTGTGTGTGGGTGTGCGGCGTTTTTTCGTGACCAGGAGAAAGAAAGAGATTAAAAAAAAAAAGAAAAAAAAAAAGGAGAAACGGGGAAAGAGTCGGAGGTAAAAGTTAAGAGTTACAAAAAATAAACGAATAAAAATAAAATTAAAAAAAAAAAATTAAGAAAAAAAGCAAATAAAAAGATAAAAATAAAGGAGTGGCCCTGGCTCGCCGTTTTCTAAAGGACTTTATAATAACGCTAATACAAACTCTATTTTTCTGACTTATTAGAAGAGAGACAAGAAGCGACGAACCATCAGTGAGGTTAAATTATTATTCCACATGCAAAAAGAGGATAACGCGGAGAATGAAACATTTCGGTCGTCTCGCCTTAATAATGGATGGTTTTTTAAGGGAGATAGATAGGGAGAGAAAGAGAGAAAGTAGAAAAAATGTTTTCACGAACCTTTCTCGATATCGTGAAAAACGTATCGGTATCGAGATAGTTGTCAATTCGTCGAATTGGACTATCCATTAGGCGAGTTTAAAAATTCGTTCGAAACGGGACCGAGCTTACGCGGGATTGGGGCGGCGGAAGGAGGAAGATTTTGCTTCGCAGTACTAAAGAAAAAAAAAAAAAACAAAACAAAAAAGGAATAAATAAATAAAAAAAAAAAAAACGCAGCTAGTAATCGATACATACGACGCGCCTATTAGCATTCAGGATATCTAAGCGACAAGCGGTTTTGTGAAAGTGCAGGCAAAAACGGTTGTGTAAGTTACTTTTACAAAGTACCTTCGACATGGCCACACACATATATATAATATATATATAATATGTATTATATACATAATATGTATATATATATATATATATATATATATATATATATATATATATATACAGACGAAAAACGCAAGAAAAGGATGAATCTGCGAATATCGAACTCTCCTGTTGTTATAACGATCTTTTATTTTAAAGATTTTTCATTGTTAATCTTTATTATACTCCCGATGGCGTAATTATATTTACTGTTAAATATTTAAATAATAAAAGGCTCCTCGATACTCTCGTGTCGGCCATTTATGGTTTGTGATAACTTTTGTAATAGAGCGGATGATAATAATCGCCAACGTATGCTTATGGGCTTTTTTCCTACTTTTTTTTTTTTCTTTTTATTTTGTAATTATTTTCTACCTCTCTGGTTTTCTCTCTCTCTCTCTCTCTCTCTATTTTTTTTATCTTTTTTCTTTCTTTCTTTCTTTCTTTCTTTCGTCGTCTTCTCACTTCCCTTTTTATCCGGCCTTTTAATTTTTTTCTTACGAAATCGTTGTGTACATCAAAGCGGTACATTCTCGAAAGTGTAATCACATGTAAAATACAGTACAATCCACAACCCTTGGGAAAAGGAAGAAAACAATTTTTTGTTGTCTTCTTTTTCTACTTTTTCTTCTTTCTCGCTTTTCTTTTTCTTGTTCTTTCTCTTTTCTTTCCCAGATAAAATTTACTTCACAAATGATCCTCTCGTAAGCAGGTCCGATTCTATGTCGAGCGTTAAAGGCATTGACGTAAAAGTGATATCCAGGTCGAAGTTATTGTAGATGGACGACGGTGATAAAGTGATGGCCAATCAGAAGTACAAAGATAGAAGGGGTAAAAGTACACAGTGTGCGCTCATATATATATATATATACATACATATATATATATATACACATACATACCTGTATAGTATATATAGGGTGATTCATAAATGCATGTCAATTCTTCAAAGGTTAAATCTAAACACTGATGTACATAAGTAAAAAGCGTCATATGAACGTCATATATCCTGTATATGTATACTATGTGTAAGTGTGTAAATCTATCTCCCGAAGTATTGATAGGCATTTATGAGTCATTCGTTATAACATACATATATAAATTTTCTTCTTTATTACGTATAATATTATTTCTCGCGAATTAACGATTAACATAAAAATATATCTGGTCATTATTTTTTAAAAAGTCGTAATACGTTTAAATAAGTTCTTATCAAATAAATCGTAATGGATGAATAATGTTCTCTTCTTTATTAATGGTTGGAAAAGCATTTCGTGTATTCTGAAATAGCTTATGTCCATATTACACATTCGTATTTGATTAAATTTTCTTCTGTTTATTTTAAGAAAATCAAATTATAATAATTTCAACGGACGAACGAAATAAGTTTAAGAGTCAATTTATGAATTTCGTGCTGTAGATATAATATCTATATAAAATTTTTATTAACTTTTTAACGCGCGAAAGAATATGATAGAAGATTTCATTAAGAGCAGATCATAAGCAAATAAACTGTATAAACTACCTGTGTGTGAGAAACCTTTCGAAGTTTCTTAATTAATATCGCAGGATTCGTGTTATACGAGAGACGAGAGGATCGTTTTTAGATGGAAAATATTTCTTTCAAAAGGAATCTAACTTAAGTATTGAAATGTTAAAAAAAAGTAACTACTTAGATGTTTTTCTCTTTCTTTTCGTCGACAAAATATGGAGAGGAATTATTACTAATCAAATAAATCGTTATTTCATTCGTTATTCCAATCGCATTACGATTAAATTGATTCTCGTTTCTAGTCACATTTCATAATGTAATAAGTACAATGTATCTGTATCTAGAGAATAGGTCAGACAAATATTCGAAATCGAATAACATTTTCTTTTTTTAGACCAAACACGTAAAAAGAATGTTCTGAATGTTTAAATAGAGATTGAGTGAAATTAGCGTGTCGTATAATGGATGATGTATTTTTGAAAACTGTTCTTTTTTTCTTTTTTCCTTCGGAAACGGATATTCGAACATTTTATAAATCCGATTGTTTCATATGCATCCTATAAATATTTATCGATATCGAATAACTCTGAAGAGATCATTAACGGCGCTACGACAAAGATAAACTTTGTTCTTTTTTATTTTCATTTGTATTTTTTCGTCTCTTTTGAAAATCTCCTTTGAATATTTTTACACAGGTCACTGTACTATTATTACTATTATAGTAATAGTGATTCATTTGAAGGAATTCGGAAAACTCGTTACTCGTTCGTTTACTCCCTCTAATAGAATATAATGCAAACGTGTCTGTTTCACTTTGAAAGTTAGTATCGCGTATTCATGTATTCAACGGAGTAGGTTCATCAACGACAACGGTGTCATGTAATCAACATTCCCATATATTCTATAGAGCTTTTCGAGATATGACGAAAATGATATTCGCGAATTGATTAAAATCATAAGAGTATTAGTATTATCGATGGTTAAGGTATATGCACCTTTTGTAAATAATTCTATTTGAATTGGTATTCGTTCGATTGGACTAACAAGAGAAAAAGAAGATGAAAAGAAGAAAATGTAGGAAGATTGGAAAAGATATAAGTACCTTACAAACAAACAAACAAAAATTTCAACGAATTTCAAAAAAAGCGTACATATCGTACGTACTTAAAGAGTACCTAGGAATTACAATCCGTTTGCCTGACTAAAATCAATGATTCTCTACTTGCGATCAATTGATTAGTTAGACGGTCGGACTATTTCCATGCTTTATTCACTAATTCGCGGTTAACACAATTAACACTTTCAATTTGTTAACACCGAATGGAAAGTAATCAAAGAGTCTATCACGACAAAACGAAACGTAGCGCAAATTCTCACTCGAACGTGTTAACATCATTTTTTGTTTCTTAGTTTTTCTTTCCTTTTTTTTTTTGCTTCTTTTTCTTTTCGACCCGTTTACTTTCAATTAAAAGCATTTTGTTTAATAGTTAGTTAAGCCAACAAGTCTCATTCGTTTAATCCCTTTAATGATTCACCTTTAAATCTAATGAAAATAAAGACTCAACGTTAGTGTAAATGCGAAAGACTAAAGCGAAAGGCTCATCTCGTATCAACGGAATTTCGATGATGGATATAAAGCAAGGTAGCTCGGGTTAATTAAACACCAAAGGAAAGTCGCTAGGCCGGCAAGAAGCTTCACTTCTACCATGGGCGTGGATGAGAATTTATTATATATCTCTTGGAGATACTACGTACATATATATTATATATGTATAATAAAATTATGACGTGTTGGTAACATCAGACCGAGACGTTCTTTTTTTTTTTTTTTATTTTAAAGAAAAATTTCAGCGGTATGTAACATCGACGTCCCGTGAATTTTCCTCTTTCGAATATACGTCCATGTTTATTTATATATAGGACGGCCACTAAGTCACTTGATACAAATTTATTGTCATAGTAAAAGAGATTTAATATCAAAGAAAAAAAAAAAAAAAGAAATGTTAAGCCACAAAGTTAACATTTAATAATAATAAATAATAATAGATTTCGTTTTGTGCATTGACAATGAACTTTGATCGATCAATGTAGATTGGCAATATCGTTTTTTTCTTTTTGTCTTTTTTTAATAGATATCCTTATGACTTAACGTTTGTAAATTAAATCTGTTTACATATAAAAATGCATTTTTCATGGACCGTCCTATACACACACCGTCCTACACATGCACACACAGAAATAACAAACGAACAAGCACAAGCGAACACACATACATATACGTGAATATGAAAGAAAGAAAAAGGTATGGCTGTGCCAAATTTTACGATGAAAAACACACACACAGTTTGAGTACTATCTGGAAAAGGAAAACAACGATTCCGATTCGCTCGCGCGAGTTCACCAAGGTAAACTTTGCCATTCGTATTAGTTCCTGCTATATCCGGTTAACGTATAGTAGACGTAGAGAAAATATAGCATATAATACAGCTATATTACGAAGGCGAACAACCCATGCGCCGTAATCCCGATCGTTCGTGCTACTCTCTTATCCCGACCCAGACCCGTTACTCTCTCTCTCTTTCTCTCTCTCTCTCTCTCTTTTTCTCTCTCTATCCATCTATGTACATATCTATCTATCTATCTATCTACCTACCTATCTACCTATCCTTCTCTTTCTCACTACATACCTTCTAACAGCTTCGTGCTATCCTACGAAAGCTCTCTCTATCTCTCTCTCTCTCCCTCTCTCTATTTGTATTTCTCTCTCTCTCTCTCTCTCTCTCTCTCTCTTTCACTCTGTGTTGCCTCTTACTATCGCACCGACCTCTTATAAGACGACGGATTAATGGATTTAATCTACTTAATGAACGGCTACGCTATGTGCTAAGTATACCGCGATTTCTGTATTTTCTCATTATAGAATGAATTCATGGAATTTTTGTTTCCATTTATTTAGAAAATTTTTATATTTATTCTTATGACGTTACCAATGATACTATCTAATGTAAATTTGAAGTTACGCAGATAATGATGCAGATAATGATGCAGATAACGATCATAAATCTGTTATTATATATTATTTGTTCGAGTAGAATAGAGAGATCGAAGAAAAATTTTAAATATGGTTATACGTGCGTATCTCTTAAGTGAACACGAGAAGTGGAGGGAACTCGTCGAGTATGGCTTTATTACTTGGTCGGTATTAAAATAAAATGAAAGACGAAATTTGGTTCGTTTGCGCGTCCCTTCGGACGCGTGAGTCGATTGCTCGCATCCTGATTATCCGAAACGATCGAGGGAGGACACGGAGTTGCTGCTGACGGAGCAAATAGAGTCTTTAACCCTTTTGTCGTTGGTCCAACTTGTCTATTTCCAAAGGTACATTACGATATGTTATCTCTCTCTCTCTCTCTCTCTCTCTCTCTCTCTGTCTCTCTCATTCTCACTCTCTCTTTTTCTTCTCATTCTCACTCGAAGCTAAATAGGATAGATATTACTAACTCACGTAAACGATTTGATCCGTGATAGGCGAATCTAAGATGTCATTTCCTGCGATTACTTCAGAACTGATTAGGTTACACAGCACTTTGAATAGCACACAGACTATAGTAATATTGAGGAGATGCGTTCACTCGGTGTCGAAAATAAGGACTGTCTCTGATGGTTGACCGTTCGTCAAGTCGAGGGAACTTTCGTTTTTGGTGTGACGAGAGTGGAGGAAGTGGACATTGTTAATAACAATCATATCAGTTTAGGAAAGGTCGTGCTCTTTTTTGTTTGGTAAACGTGACCAACAAGATGATTCAGAGATAGACAAAAGATGGGATAGATATATTTTGGGTCGTCCGAAAGGTCTGTATTATTTATGACTAGCATACAAATCCCATGGCCGCTCGGTAAATGCCGTTAAACTGTACGTCAGGGTTTTTGGGATTAACGATAAGAACAGTAAGGATCTAAAGAAAAGTGTCAAGCCCATTTGGTTAATTGCCTCTATACCATTGTTAGGTCCTACTATAAAAACCTTACCCTTTGGGTTATCCTCGGTGACGAAGAATACATAGGATCTCTAACAATAGGGAAAAAAAAGGGAAACCATTTGTTTAGGTCAGAACGATTCGGTTCCAAGTACTATTCGCAAACTTCGAAGCTTGCAAAAGTATTGTGAAAGTTGGGTTTTACGAGAGAACAGGGAGAAAGAGCAAGAACAACAACAACAAAAAAAATAAAAGAAAAATAAATAAAAAAAAGGACGTCTTCGTAGTTGGTGTACTCGTGATGAGAACGCGAGAAGGAAAACAGACTTTCGAGAGTTAAAATTGTTTACTCCGATCAAAGGGAAAAGAAGTTAAATCTCTAAAACGAAGGAGGATAATCTATGGGTTATCTTCTCCTTCTTCTCTCTCTCTCTCTTTTTGGAAATAGCAAATATCTTTCATCGGAAACATCGTTGGTTTTAGAATGATATTACATACATACGTACTATATATGTATATGTATGTATATATTTTCTATATACATAGAAACCATCTAAACTCGGTGTCTACTGGAATACCGAAGCGTACAGCTTTAATTAGACGTCCGTTTTGCGGCCGAGACCTCGTCCGCCGCCTTCCAGAACAAATTGGAGTCTAATTGGTCCACAAGTTTGAAAAGCCGCAGTCGGTTTTCATTGAAACTTACTCTCTTCCTTCCTTCCGTTATTTCCCAAGCTTCTACGTCTCCACCACCATCTCCTCCTCATCTTCCTCCTCCTCTTCCTTCTTCTTCTTCTTCTTCTCCTACTTCTCTCCTATTTCTTCTCCTTCATCTTACTGCTTTTCCGACTCGTTACATATCGGAACTTATCTCTCGATCGTCATCTCGTCTTTCCTATCGATCTATGAAATATTCTTTTCGATCGTACAAAAAAAAGTAGAATTTCAATTTCGAAAGTATTGTTTTTTCTTATATACATACTTTATCTCTATCTATCTATCTATCTATCTATCTACCTATCTATCGATCTATCTCTTTTTCTTGGAGTTTTCTAAATTTCAAAAGTAAGATTCTTTCGAATAGATATCATTCTCCGAGACGTTTCTTATCTATCTTGTAATGACGTCGTATATCGACGAGTGTCGTCTCGTAAAGGGAAGAGATAGTTTGTATCCGTTTGTAGAAGCAGCTTCTGGACAGGCGTTATCTTCGGAGGAGGATCGAATCGATATCGACTTTTTTCGTCGTCGGCTGGCGAAGACGTTAACGAAGAAAAAGTCTCACTGTGTGACTATACTTTCTTTTACACTGGACGACTTACTGGAACGTTTCTTAGGAAGGACCAATATCTTTGAAAAGTTACAATGGTTGTGTTGTTCTCTTCTTGGAAAAACAAAAATACAGAGAGAGTGACTGAGAGAGAGAGAAAAGGGAGTAAGAAAAAAGAAAGAAAAAAAAAGAAGAATAAATAAACAAAGCAAACGAACCGATAGGAAAATAGAAAAAATCGGCCGTCATCATCATTCCGCATACTTCGTAGGAATACGTACATACATCTATATATACATACATATATGTGTATGTACATATACCGGAGAGAAAGCTCCATTGTCGAGAGAATGGAAAAGAAGGATATTGAAAGTCCGTGTCGACGGTACGGATGGATGATGTATGTACGTATGTGTATCTCACTCTTGGATCTGGCCAACAACAACGCACGTATACCTCGAACCTTCGACAAAAATCACTTCTAATGGATATTCATAGCGGATACTTATGCGGACGCGTTCAATACGCGTTCTAACTAAATAGAGTCTCGCATGCATATTCATGAAAGGATATATTTTGTATAAAACGCTTCGGAAACGTCGACGGACAGTAAAATGCGCGTGTACGTTACAAAACCATCGTGTATAAACAACAGGGGATGCAAATCGTTTTCGTTTGAACGCTCCGTTTGTTTTCTTCATTGATAAAGATCTTGAGGAAAATTT